>NW_008823913.1:1928632-1938808 GCF_000699105.1 Pygoscelis adeliae
CAGCAATTAGAGCAAAGAATGCAAAGTCTGAACGAGGCTTCGGGACTTGGAGGCCCAAATATGCCTCAGACTGTAGGCATGCTATTTTCTCTTATTCTTCCCATATGTGACTTTGCTGCAGCTGAGCCCTGAGCTCAAGCGTCACAACAAGATTGCTTGGAAGGCATTGCTTTATTTCACAGGAGAACAGACAACCTTCTCCTTACTTCTTAGGAAAAAAAAAAAATCAGGGAGGATGGTAATGTTTGCATACCCTTGGACAAAGGCAAGTAGGCTCTGTCAGGATGGAACGAGGCTGGCAGGGCTCAGGATACCCTCACCTGCTCCGGGTCTCCGAGGCCAGCTCCTAGCGCCTGCCTGGAGATGCAGCATTTCCTACGGCAGCTTGCCAAACCGTTAGGCAGGCCATTGCCACAGCAAATCTCTGTGAATCAAAGCAGCTGCAGTAGAAGTGGCAGGAGAAGGTCAGCGATCCCATTAGAGGCAGGAGGCCCGGACCCCCCAGCCACGGTGAGGCCCCAGCTTCACAGCTGCAGTGTATTTTGATACCTGGCCTCAAGCAGATTGCATAATTGCACCATGAGGTCACCATCCCTCCTCCTTGATCCTCTCTGAGAACAGGAGGTGGAGAAAAGGAAAATCACAAAAAACCAAACATGGGCACTCTGACAACCACCAGGCACAGCGACGCACTCCAGTTTCTGTGGAGAACAACAGACCTCCTCATTTAACTCCAGAGGTGCAATGCCTTTTTCTCCTTACAAAAAAATGCCTGTTCCCAGAGACACAAACGGGCTGTTTTCCAATCAGTCACCCATGGAACAGCGCCGCTTTCCACAGCATGATCAGGAGTATACGCAGCCTGTGCATACATCGTAACTTGACATTTTGTACTTGCCTTCCGAGGAACCAGAGGAAAGGCAGCCTAATGCTCTGCTGCTTTTGGGAGGTTCAGGTGAGAAGCAAAACAGGTTTATCCTTATTAGGCCAGAGATGCCAACCTACACTACAGTTATGAGCAATGGGCAGAATTTTCTGCTATAGCCACAGATATTTTAAGTACCTGAAGCAAGATTCCTATGTAAGGCCATGAATAAAGATCACCAGCCTTGGGTGCGGGGCCTTGCTGGCTAATTTGGCTTGCCTCCCTCTGGAGACAAAAGCCAGAGTGTTTCCTGCAGAGGGAAATTCAGAGCAGGAGTTAGAGACGGTCTTAACAGTCCTCTGAAAGAATATCTCCCCCTCTCAGCAAAGGTGAGACTTTAGGAAGCTTACGGGCTAACTTGGCTACCTAAAGCATCATAGGTGAAATCTCAGGACACTGAAAACATGATAAAACGCATTCTTGCTCTTTTTCCCCATATCATAAATAGGCAGAAGTTTTAGTTCTCTCCTTTCCGTTCTTTAATTAAGATTGAGTTGGATTCACCTACAAGAAGTCTTGCAAGTTACAGCTATATAAGTCTGGCTAAGCAGAGTTCTCTCTCCTTATCCAGTTCTTTCTTTGATTTACACTTTTAAGGCTAGAAATTCTTCGGAAGAATAGTTTTTCTCTGGGCTTGGCAGGATCCTGGCAGTTTATGGGTACTTTTGCTACCTGACGGTTTCCCAGGTTGACGTTACCACCACAGCAGTAACCCTGGCATTCTCTGATTACTCAGTAATTGTTGTATGCCAAGGTGTAGATATGCTCATGAAGTGGATAAAAAGTTGGTAGGAGTGTGAAATGCAGATAGAAGTGCTCTGGAAGAGACCTAGGCCAAGGCATAGGACATTTCTAATTTTTTCTTTAATTTCATTGATACTCTTACATCCAGGTGCTTTTACTAGAAACTAAGTGCCAGGTCTTACTCTGAACTCTTCTTCGTCCCTCACTGCAGCCCCACATTGCAATATTAATTTCCTCCTTCTCATCTCGGTCCGAAAGGGACAAAAGCTAGAGTGTTTTTCTATTAAATGATTTGAAAAATCTGTTTAAAATATGCAAATCTAGTCCTTGGAAAGACCCACTTGACTAGGCAGTGTTCCCTTGGGGACTGTAACTATTACACTCGTAAAATAAAACTATTTTAAGCAGAAACCTGTCATTAGTATGTCATAAATTTATCGTTCTATGCTCACGCAACAAATGCAAGTGAGACATATAATTATGAGAGCAGTCTGAACCTTGTTTTTCCCCTTTCATCCCAACGTTAGGTTTTATGGCTAAGCATACAACATATCTAAGATAGCATCCACCAGGGAGTGCTAGAATTCACATCAACAACCAGGTTTTTCTTGTGAACTTTTCAGGCTAATCCTTGGGAGGGATAAAAAAAAGAGCTAACTCTTGTGACTGGACACTCAACAGACAAATAGAGATTCTCCAATACAGATGCAGATGCCATATCAAATAAGATCCTACATCTATACAAAGCTGCCATCCCTGTTCTAGGGGTTTTTTGCAGAAAATACCCTCATTCAAACATACAAAAAACCGTAAAGCTTTAGAAAGAAAAACAAAGGCATCATTTAGAGTGTCTCCTCAGGCAAATAATCATGAATATGATGGGACCATCGTAAATAAAAGTAAGGCAGTGTAATCAAGAGTTCAAGATGCCATGGTCATTTGCTTCAGGGTTTTAATAGGTCAGCATAGGTCTTTTTTCTACTAGAGCAAGTTCTCACAAACAAAGTGTACACAACACACCATAGAAAAAATTAACAGTAAACGATAGGGTTGGTGGGAACTGACAGGGGTGATGAGGGACTTCCCAGAAGATCAATCTGGTTTTCATTTTCTATAAATTGAACAGGCCAAAGCAGCTCAAATTAAAGAGCAAAAAACATGGTCAGATTGTTTGAACTTCTTGGTAACCAGATGAAATATATAACGAAACAAAAGCTGTAGTGCTGCAGTAAAGGTTTGCTTGTAGAGTTCAGTATAAAGGTCCATTGAGCAAGTTATGTATGTTCATAGGAATCTGTAAAACTAGTGTTCCCAAATTAACTTTTTATATATATAACCTCCCAAATACGTGGGGGAGATTTAAATAATGAAATCCATACGTAGCTTAGGTGCCCAAAAATTCTTTGTTTTGTTTTGAAAGTACCAGAAACAGGAGAAAGGGGGGCTGAAATGCAATCCCATGCAAATTTTGCTGGCCACTTCCCAGGAAATAAATTTAGATCTTTAAAAGCAAAAAACCCACAAACATATATGTGTAAACTGGCCTTGCACAAAAGAGAGCTGTTTGTGCTTGGATTTCCAGCTGCATGACCCTATTGTTTCATCCAGACACTTCAGATGTTTCACATGTTGGAAGTCTATTGTACAACCATATGGAGAAGGAAGCATTCCACATGTGAAAGCCAAAACCTGCAAATATTCTGCATCGCCACTAGCATGCTGCAGAGTTGTCACTGCAACTCTTTGGGAACCGGGTCGTCGTTTCACTAAATGTCACTGGCAGGTGAGAGGGCTTATGCAGAAGACATGGATAGTGATCCTTAAAAAGCAAACAAAGAAAAACCCTCTCCCTTTCATGCGATATTTTTAACGAGGCTTCTAAATGAGCCATTGCTACAGCTGAGGCTGGCCATTCAGAGGTCTGTTACGGTCTGAACGCACATCCTCACTTTTGGATGGTATACAAACAGCAGCGCTTTTCCCCACCTCGTTGTTCCAGGATTAGTCTCCTCTTGTGCACTCTGCAAAGGGAAATTTCCAAGACTCCGCCTTTGCCAGGATTTCAGAGAGCAGGATGCTTGTAAATTTTACTTTACTGCCTATACATAAGGAGAGACCATGAGGGCACAGCAGGGAGGGTGTGGGAGAAAGCAGAAAAAAGTATCACAGATACTGCAGCCAGAGGAAAAACTAAGCACTGGGTTTGTTGTTACAGGGTCCCAACCAGTGAGCAGTTTATTTTTCCAAATAAATCTGCTTTGCAGACATCCTTTCTTCTTCCCCATTCAAGTTTCAACCAGGAAACCTGGAATAAGTTACTGTTGATTTTAGAGGCAAATCAAAGTGTTCAGCCTGCTAAGCTTGCATTTAAGGTTAGTCTTGATGAGCAACTCCTTGAGGCCCTTGTATTCAAATAGTGAGGTCTTGGACTCACCTGAACTGCCCACCCATGCAGATCTATAATACAGGCAGGAAGACAAGGGAATGGGCAGCCTGGGCTTCAAGCCTCAGTTCTAACGGTAAAGGCTCCACATTTTAAGTCAAAACCAGAAAAAAAATCACTTCAATAAAAACTTAAACAGTCATTCAAAACAGTGGAATATTTACTAACCAAGACCAGGAGAGGGCTGGATTTAGGTAGAACAAGTGGATTAGATCTCCTGTTGCTAATCTCAGATTAAGTACGGTACAGAGCAGGCACACCCTCCCTGGGAAGGCTGAGCAACCAACTTTCTGGGATTTGGATCAGGTTGGACTTTCAGTGGCATTTCATCCCACATCTCCCGTATTTAGGAAGCTGTCCTTATTGGCATCCTTGGCACCCGACCTTTGCTACAGTCCTGCTACTCCTTAACAGAATAATGAAACACTAACACTATGGAAATGGATCAGTAAGAGATCAGTGAACTTCCAAAAGTCCCTTCGTCAGAGCTGATGGTAGTTCTGAATGGAGGCTTGTACCAGCCCATTTTGTTTAGGTGGTTTGATGTTGCAACCTGGCTGCTAATATAAAGAAATGAGAAGAATAAAACACTGGATGAAAATGAGATAGCGCAGCAGGTTATGGCTTGCATGTGGCAAATTTGCTTTTGTTTTGCCACTTTGAACACCACCCACCCCTGCTTTATATTGAAGCGTAATGGTGCTGCCTGTACTCCCCCAGGACCAAGGATTTCACATAATTTAATAGTTTCTGTAATTAGATATTTGTGAAACTCTGAAATCCTCTGATGAAAGGTGCTGTAAAAGTATTACCAGCTCTTCTACCATGAAAGGACTCCACCCAAACGCAAATACAGATGTTGTCCTCAGTGTACATCATTAC
Source organism: Pygoscelis adeliae (assembly GCF_000699105.1). Lineage (NCBI taxonomy): Eukaryota > Metazoa > Chordata > Aves > Sphenisciformes > Spheniscidae > Pygoscelis > Pygoscelis adeliae. Next base: position 1,933,627 of record NW_008823913.1, read on the forward strand.
TAATCCAAGCCAGCACTACTTATGGCCTGATTTAAATCCTCCTGAAGTCCCAGATGACTTCTGTGAGCTCCAGTAGGGCCCCAAGAATTCTAGAAAGGAAATATAGGCAAATTAGCCTTTTCTCCTCTCAAAATTGGAACCTCCTTTTCATCGGCAATAACATGCGTGAGGATATTCAAAATGAACCATAAGGCCATTTGGGGCTGAGAGCTTGTAAGAGGAATTATAATGCCCCTACATTGAGTTTGAGAACTAAGGCTGCCAGTAAGTCTTTTCCCTACTGCTGTATAATTGTTCCACATATTAATGCAAGACCCTGTAGTGCCCTGTCCCTGCTTCACCCTCCTCCTGCCATGGATTTGTGCAAGTAGAAGAGGATTATTTTTCTGTTTAGTACTTCCCATACTCAGGGAAGTATCTAACCACCAAGTTGAACGTTTATTATTTATTATTTATAGAACTGAGATATCAGTGCATAGACTGACCTTGTAATAATAGTAGTGGGAAGAGTTGCTATACCAGACCAGGTCTAGCTACTCTACTGCTGGGTAGCCACTCTCTGGTACCAAACATGCCACGAGTTCTTTTTTTAAGAAAGGGAGGCAGGAAGAAAGACACCTGAAGATTTTACCACCATTCCTGGTCTGTCATGCAAAGAAGCAGATGGGGAGAATAGTAATTGTTTGTTGGTTACCACAGGAAAGTTTGTTTGCTGGGTCTTTTTAAACCAGTGCAACAGGATTGTTTGCTTCAACCTAGTTAGATAGTAAAGAAACAAAAATGACTTCAGCGTTTTCATCCCAAGGATGGTTGGCATCTCTAGCGGTACTGCACTCTTTTAGCTCCTTCCACATAAAGATTACCCACATCGTTCCAGAAATCTTCTGCCACTGGCTTACTTCTCTTACCTTGGCTGCTGCTTCCATCGCTGGCCTTGGCAAACGAGAGAATTACGGTTCAGCTCTACAAAGAGAGAGTCCCATGTGCTGTGCAGGACTTGAGGCCAGCCTCATCCATCTTCTCAGCTTTCAGCTTCTTCAGTGCTTCAGTAATTAGAATTATCAGGACTAAAACACTGTGGACATTATTGCTGCTTAGCGTGAAGCTAACGAGAGCGCCAGATTTACAACATTCTGGCCAGACAGGGAATTAAAAAAAAGTTACAAATCATTGCCCAGTTCCAGGGATATGTACTCCAGGATCTTATTTCGCCAGAGACTCCACGTGAACTTTAGCCTCTAGGAGAAATCCGCCTGCATTTTTCTAATTGAAATACCAGTCAGACCAGTGGCGGGATGCAAACTAACATGCATGAAAAATAAAGGTTCAATGACCCAAATCAATTATGTTTTAAGGGCACTGCTCTGGACTCAGTAGGAAATATTTTAAACAGGAAAAAGAAGTAAATAGGATCATTCATTGAACTGACCTGGAAACGAGACAGAAATTTGGTAAATAAGAAGTTCAATGCAAGCCAGTTTTATGTACCAACTGTAGTAGACTGAAAAAAAACCAAAACAAGCCCAGATATTTCTTAGACTCAAATAATGTTTCAGACTTCTGGGTACTAAAGTGAACAGTGCAATAAAACAAAGCAATTCTCATGCCTTCCTTCAGCACAGGCAGTTTTACACAGTTGACTTTCAGACATAAAAAAAGCAGTTTACAGAAATCATGAAACTGCATCTTTATTAAAATAGGACAACCTGCAGGTCTTCTGTATAAAACAAAAATAATAATTTACAGCAAAAACAACTTCTGAAGATCAGAACCAGCTACTGTGGCTGGATTTTTAAAGCACATACGCACAAGCTAGGGAGAAACAGCTCTGCTGCTTCAGGATATATGAATATAGCTGCTCCCCAAACTGGCCAAACATCCAAACTCTCCACGCTGTAAATATCTGCCAAGGTACGTTGTAAACACAATAGGAAGCAGCTATAGCAATTAATCAAGATATAAAGAAAATAGGAAAGACCTATCATTTTTCTACTCCTAAAGCACAGAGTACTTTCATAAACAGTGAAGAGATTAGCAGATGCTAAGCTCATTGCCAACAAAACTTTCAGATTCTTTGAAGGTGCCTTATTTGTCTTGATTGGCTTAGTTTCTTGAGACAGAAAGACAGCCTGGTGTGCATACACAGTGCTTTACAGTGACCTATAAAGCAAAAGCTACCTGGACCTAACAATCCCATTATAGTGTTACTAAAATAACCCCCACACCTGGCAGCAGCTGGGATTGGAACCAGATGTGCAGTACATCTGGTAAGGAACGGGGCTGCTGCTAGCAGACACTGAGCTGTTTGAGGGACGTACTTTTCCAGTCCGGCATTTGTCTGGAGAGACTTGATAAAAGTTATATGTTTTGCCTCTACTTTTCTTAAGGCAGAGGTTGACCAGTAACAGACCTATTGTGTGTCAATTTAAAACATTTGAGAATTTCCATATACTTCCCCCCCAATCAGAAGTGCATATTTTGCTGCTCCAGTTGCATAATTTACTGATTCAGCTGCATGCTTGGTTGATCTGGCAGGAGACTAGTACGGTAGTTGAGATTCTGGATACATTGCCAATTGTGCAGCGTGCTTTGTTGATCAGGGCCGTAGAATTTAATAGCTGAAATTTCATACACTTTACTAATCAGGCCACATTCTTTGCTAATTGAGGTGCATATTTTAGTAGTTGATTTTTTTTTTTTTTAATCCTTCAACACACCCAGCTGCAGGGGAAAGTAATTTAATTGTGGTTTCTAAATAGATAGTCCTCGCTGGGAGCGGGACTAAGACTTTCACTAGAGGGTCCAGGATCGCTAAGATTTCTTCTCTTAAAAGGAACAAGAAAGGCTTGATTTTTTCTTTAAGCCAGCAAGTGAACAGAAGAATACCAGATGAAGGATGGCACTGGCATAGAGACCTCCTCCACAGGGATTTGATTAAACAGATAATATTTTATGGACATACAGAGACATAATTTTGACTATGTTATTCTTTCATCAGGCTTACATTCTTCCTTAAGGATAAACAAGCCGCTTATCTGCACATCTTGTTCCATCTGATACAGACACGCAGGAGGAAACATCATACACCTTATCTTCAAATTTTCTTTCATTTGATCTAACTCCTTTTTATATTGCTGTAGTACTCAGTGAAGGATTCCAGAGAAAGCTCTACTTTGCCACAAAACATGTTTCAAACATCCACGCTACCCCACAGCATCCCAAAGTTCCTCAACTCTGACTGGCAGAGACCACCTTCCTGGATGAAAAGAACAGTTCAGTTTCCTATACCTCATGCAGATTTGCCCTTTCCAAGGGAGTTTCTGTTATGTTTTTATATTGTTAACTCTAAGCCAGAAGACACTTCATTTCTCATAAATCTTTGAATACCTTTTTTCAACTGCTAAATTGAACTACATTTGAACCACCAACTTAGAGTGGGATGTGTATTTTTTTACTAGCATAGCAACACTATCAGAATGTAGCCAAAAAAGATAAAAATAATGAAGCCTACGCAGCATAGTGGAGTCCTTGAAGAGCGAAGAGCAAGTGCAACTTACTCGAAAAAATAACAAAAACAGGGAGCAAGAGATGTATACACACATCTGTTCGCACACACAGATTTCACTGTCACGTTTAGGAAGATAAGCAATAGAAAATGCCTAATTCTGCAAAAGAAATTGTCCAGTATGTTAAGAGACTATAGACAGCATGTGGTCAAAAGAATAATTGACACAGCAAGAAGTCAAGTCTGGGAAACTATGTGGGAGGCTGCTGCTTCTTCATTAAGGAGGCAGTTTCTTTTCTGTAGTGCTGTTGGTCAATACTTTAGTTCAGATACTGCCTGATGGGAAATCAAACAGTCCCGATTTCGGAGTTAAAGAACAACAGAAGTTGGCTAGGAAACATAGAAAAAAGAAAAATCAAGCAAAAATTATACAGCTTGTTGATGCATTCAGTGTCCCACCATTGCCACTCACACCCAAAGGCGCACCACACGGGTAATACTTGGTCCACCTCATGACTGTACAGGCGAAGTTAGAACAGAACTCGCACAGGAAGGATGTAGTAACTCAGGGCAGCAAGCAAGTTATGTAGTTTAATAAGAGAAGTATGCAGCTGAATGAGAGTTGTTCGTCGCTAGTAACAAAGCCAACAGGAGAGGGTAAGCTTGCAGGTTACACGATGCAATTGTGAGTTAGAAGAGAAACAAAAGACAAAACTCCACAACCATACAATTCAACAGACTTAAGTGTGCACCTTTGTAAAGTTAATACCTAGTACTTCAGTGCCAGAAATGTGGCTTAATTAAGAAGTTCTCACTGTAGCTATCTTCACTAGGATACCAGAGTGAGATAAAACGTCTTCCTTTCAACCACAAAGTCATTGCTGGGTTCATATGTGCTGTGGCAGGGAGTTGGTGTATCAGGCAGAATTACAAAGTTGTTTTCCACCAGGGAAAGCAACCCCCCCCACCTTTTTTCTTTATAAATATATACGTAACAAAAGACATAAATGTATGGAATATTATTTTCCTATAGTGTAGTTGCTCATGTTTTATAGATCTGAGAATCTCTATGAGAAGTGTCAAATCTTGCTCCTATCAGGATCCACAGGAAAAGCCCTGCTCACTTCAGCGGGACCCGGACTGCTTACCCTTCCCAAAGCACAGAGCGACTGTTTGCTCTGCAGCTGCTCCTCATTGCCGGGCACTCCGTGCTTCCTCGTCTGCCTTTCCATCACCGCTCTGGGTCCCCCAGTGCTCACCCAGTGGCTCCCAGCCTATGCCAAGATCCCTGCCCTGAGAGCTGTAGCTGTCATTTGCAACTGCTTACCTGCTCTCCGTACTACAGACAAGGTGCACAAGACCGGAGAGCATGGGGACAGTAATACAGCACAAGGCGGTTTATTTGGGCTCCTTATGCCAGGCTGCCCCTTGTTAGGGATGCCTTTGGGCGAGTGCTCCGAGTTCTGCTGGAAATGCTGTTCTATCGGTTTCCACGGGGCTTGCACCGGATTTCGGGTCTGGCTGTATCGAAGCAGAGAGGGTGACCCAGAAACAGACTCCCGCGGCATCGTGTCTCCCGGTGCCTTTTGGACTCCGAGGCGAGCTACCAGCCAGCCCTAAAGAGGCGCACCCAAACCCCGCCGCCGAGTGGGCAGGGGCCGAGGGGAGCCCGCGGCC
>NW_008823913.1:1940816-1947746 GCF_000699105.1 Pygoscelis adeliae
TGCCCTGGCACTAGCGAGGGCAGACGCCCCGGGCAGCGTACCCGGCCGGTGCTCCGGTCTCCTGCCAGGCCTTGGAGCCCGGTCAGGGGAGTGAATTATCAGAGGAAGGGGAAATAGGAAAAGGGCTCAGGTCTTTCCAAGGAGGAAAAGCCACACCAGCTTCATCTGAGCACAAAGGAAAGGACAGGGAAGGAACACCGCTGGGCATCCTGGGGAGCCCGAGGAGAAGGAGCTGCACAAAAACTAGCGGTCAGGGTACAGCAGCCACTTAACCTTTCCGGAGATCGTGGGAGGGCAGGGGACACTCCTCGTTTCTGGTTTTCCAAACTAGACCCTCTCCTGTACCCCGTCCAGTCACGCCACGTGCTGCAACGAGTGTTGGGCAGCCCCACAGTCCCCAGCAACCAAAAATTATTCTGTCCTTGCAGGTGGCAGTGAACATACATTGCTAGCTGCAGTTAATTCTTCTGCTCTGTGGGAAGAGTTGCAATAATCTATTTTAAAAGCAAAAGTATTTGACAAAATACTGCGGTTTTACACTAAAGCTGCTTTTTTGTAGCTCGGTTACCCCCTCACAGTAAGCAGCGCAAGGAGCCCTCACAGATCCAGCTCTGACTGTCTGGCATGGGAGGGGAATTTGCCGAGAGGCAGGTTGTTACGGGGTTTCTTACACCTTTCCCAAAAAATTCTTGTGCTGGCCACTGCTGGAAAAGGGACAACGGACTAGCCAGGCTGTTGGGTTGCACTGGCATCCCAGTTCCTGAATTCCTCTTTCCCAAAGAGCAGAGATTAACCTGGTTTTCAGAGGACAATGTAATCAATGGGAAAAAACTGGATAATACCTTCAGTTGGTGTCTAAGTGGGTGCATATAATAAGCATGAAGTTGGAGGACTGGTGTGGAAGAAAACAAATTTTTTTTTTTTCATAAATGCATGAATGTACTTTGTATTTGGCTTTCCATATCGTCATTTCATTGTGTAAATCGGAAGTAATGTCTTGAATTTATACTTTGTAATGAAAGCGGGCGAGGCTGGGCACAGGCACCGAGGCAGCAGTCTCGTGTTGAATGCGTGCTGACCCCGAGCTCATGTGTAATCCAGGGCCACCACTCCACGGGTTTGATGTCCTGTCTATCGAAAATAATGCTTGACTCCCAAAAAACAGATATCCGCGTAATCCTTGCAGTGCTTGTGAGATGAAGCTGCCCGTTACCCTTTATTGTACAGACCGGGGACACCTAGGAAAAATAACAACATGATTAGCCCAAGGCTGAGAGGGAATCAGGGGCAGGACTCCGACTGCTCGCTGCCCTCTTAGACCACGCTGCCTCCCTGCGAAATTTGCATTTGCTAATGTAGAAATAGCCCTTCGATGGAAAGGCACATAAGGACACCTCGATAGCTTAATTGGGTTGTTTATCCTTCTTGCACTGAAGGCAGAAGATGCAAATAATTCTTTGTGTGGCCAATTCTTATTTCACCCTTTTCTTTTCAGGGCAAATTCTGTGTAAATGGTGTTCCTGGGCTATGACCTTGTCAGTTATTTACTGTGATTGCTCCTGTTCAAATTTACATTTTGCTCCTCCTGGGTAATATTTCTTTGAGTTACCTGTCAACTGAAAAAGCATATATAACTACATTATATCTATTCTGAATAAACCCATAACCCAGGACACTTGGCATCTCTGGCAGGAGGGTTTTTTGGGAGGGAAGGGATTTTTCCAAGCAGAACACTTCTGCCTGAAGGGCAGTCTGCTCTCTGTAGCATAGCGCTGTGGTGCATTGCTTTTCTTAACACTCACAGTTAAATCTCAGGGCGATGTCACCAAAAATGTATGTTAAGCTTTGAAAAATCCCTGAAACAAGAAATCTACTTTTTTTCCACATGAGGCTCAGTGTGACAGAAGTAAATACAGAGATTCCATCTGCTGTTTCCTTACGTTAATGCACAGTTGTTGAGGACGTAAGTCAAGGACTAGCTGGCAGAAAAGGGTATTCAGAGAGTGATTTTTTTCTTCACTTGGACAGGGCTGGAATAATAACATAAAAATATCTAAATGAAAGAGAGAGAACGTGCCCGAGTCTAGCAATGCAGCTCTCTTTTTAAGGATCTTACATCCCTGTTATTTGGATTCCTTTCCAGGGGTCATCTGAGTGCAGGCACCCGTAATCCTTTCGAGGCAAAGAGGCTGCTGTGTGGGCTATGCTGCTGTTCCAAGCTGTAGACCTTGAGCGTGTAGCACAGACACAAACGTATGCTGATTTCTCATGTTTGCATTTACTCTGTTCTTGGCCTAGCAAATTCTGTCAATATGTCTTTGTTCCCTGATCTCAGCATCCCTCTGCTAGCAGGACCTGTCCACACAACACTTCATCACTATGGCTTAGCAATGACTTAGCATCTAGAATTAAGGATCCAACTTAGAGCAGTCTGCTCGTAAGTATTTTCAGCTCAGATTGGTGATCCTTTCAAGCCGTAGTTTTGATGAAGATTATGTTTTACATTTATGAGCTCCCTCTGTGAGCAGCCAGTGGGACTTTGTACAGGCATGGACAACTTCCCATTCCAGGCAGCATGGAAGACTAGGTCCAAAAGGTGTCTAACCGCCCACTGAAGGTAACAGCCATGAAGCCAGGCTTGCAGGTGGTGCACTGAGCCTGCAAGCAGGGCTTCTAATGCCCCTTCCAGGGAACATCTAGCTGGTGAGCTGGCTTCCCACGGTGTCTGGCCCAGCTGCCCATTAGACAGCCATGCAAGGCAGCTGGAAGTAGACCAGCAATAGGTTTACTGGAAGTATCAAGAAAGGACAGAAGGGTAAAAGGGACTTTGCTTTCTGCCTACTCTTTATTTCCTATCTTACACTCTCTACAGCTCCACTTCTCACACGGTTGCCACACAGCCCAGATCAGAGTTGTACCCCATTCCCACCGTGCGTCGGGAAGGGGAGATGCAGGTGCAATTGTGCACATCCCCGAACAGACACAGCCAAGCCTCTTCCACAGCTGTTGAGACATCTTTAAGAAAGGAAATGTCCTGTTCTCTGTGTTGGGCTCCCTGTTGAAAAATTCAAGGTTTCCATGCTCTTTTAGCAAGTCCTTCCGAGGACTGGCCAATGTTACCTACTGTACTGTGCCATTTTGAGGGCTCTTGAAATGCTGAAGCGAGCACTATATTTCAGTGGGACAGTGACATTTATTAAGTTAGTGGATAGGACTTGTGTGTATAATGGCAGCACTTTCTTAACCAGTAGCCCCAGGCTGGGAAGTAATTTCCAGGAAAAAAAAAAAGAAGTAGAAACTTACTGCTTCCAGGCTGGCAGCAAAAATCACTTATTGTGGGAAATCTAAGCTTAAACGCACTAAACCCCAGTAATTTCCATCCAGTCCGTCACACACACACACTGATACATGGAAAGAGAATTTTCTGAATTCATTTCCTTAAATATGTAAAGCATCCTGATACCAAAAGTAACCCTCCTCACCCAGGGAGACTAGGGTGGAATGTCCCACAGAAATGAATGCAGCTCATAGCAGTTTCTCTTTTTCAAAACAGCTGGTGTGACCAAACCGAATCCAGCTTTAAACAGGAGGAGGGCATTGGCAAGGTACTTTCAGTAACAAGGCCTTAAATCTCAGTTTATTCTCTGTACACAAGAGTTCTCATCTGCAAACCTTCTGGTTACACAATGTGGCTTTTTATGCTTTCCCAGCCTTCTCTTACGTAGAGTAGAGGTTGATTAAATCCATTCTGAGCTACGTAGTTATATTAGACGTGCCACAGTTAACATCTGAGTGTCTCCCGTTTATAGAAATGAGTCAGGAAAGTAACACGTTAAATACTTATCCATGCTAGAACAGACACGCTAAAAATCGCTTAGGTAGAATGCTGTATAAATGTTTCACATGTATAAATAAAATTTATGAGTAAATAAAATATATAAATAAAATATTAAGGCAGTCTTTAATAAAGCACATTTCTGAAGACCCAAATTCTAGTTCAATAGTCTGTATTTAATACAAAATTATTTTTTTCCTCAGTGGCTGTGAGAGGAGAGCTGGATGCCTGAGACTGATTGCAGACTGCCAGTAATAGAGCTATTTATATGTGGTTAGCACAGGTTTCTTTTTTAATGAAGTTTTTGCAGACTGAGTGACACCAAATAATAGAAATATGTACGCAGAAAAAGACACAATAAGCACAGGGAATTGGAACATGGTGTTGTCAGTGGTTAGAGAACAAGATCTCTGCTAAGGAAATATTTAGAAAAACACGTTTGTAGCTATAATAGCTGCAACTGGAAAGCACCACGCACGCACGGGCTTTGTGCTGTGCAGAGAGTGCCACCCTCTGCTTCTGCAGAGTATGGAGCCTTTCTCTCCTACCTGACTCCTTCTTTCGCTAGTGCAATTCTCACACCCAGAGAGCAAGTTACAAAAATACCCTGCTGGATAGGTAACTCTGCAAATGGTTTGTCATTCCCTGTTAATTATAATTGTTAGCTCAGCTCTTTAATTTGGCATGATATGCCTTTTTATTTTGGCCAGAGTAAAGATGAATAAATTTGCCTTCCCGTTTTAGGGGCAAGGGCCTGTGGGTTCCCGAAAAAGACAATTCCTATTAAGGTCTGAGAGAGCTTACTTGGAGAGAAGGCAGCATGACAGCTCCCGCACGCAGCCTAGTTGCAGGGCGAAAGAATGCTGCAGCTGGCTGTGGTTAAAGGACTCGTTGCGGTACCTTCTGATTTCTATATTTGAAGAATTTTAAAGAGTGCTCTGTGAGAGGAACTTGAATAGACTTTGGGCTCTTTCTCTGCTGGAGACAGAGACTGCAGTTCACACAAACAAGTCTCCTGCAAATTTACAGGAATCCCTGCACTTAAAGGCCTCATTTGTGTCAGTGCTTGACAATTTTTCTGGCTTTTTAAATGACTACCATGACACCACCCTGTCGTGCTAAAACTTATGTTACTGATGATAGATATCTTTCAGTATGAGGGATTCTCTTTCTCATTCAGGCAGCTACAGCCTGCTGTAGCTTTGTGCCATGCTTGGGCGGTAGTCTCTAAAACAAGTGGTTATTCCTGTAGCTGGGGGGCTTGGTGCCATGTGGCAGACTAACAAGTAAAAAAGAGATACTATGGTGCTTTACCCAGGCAATAAATTGTCCTAGAGAGATGGGATCAAAGTCAAGAGGCAAACATAGACAAATGCTCCAACTGAACAGCTACCTTAGTGACTCAACGGTTCTCAATTTGAGTTCTCTGTGAGAGGCAAAACTCCCAACTTTTTACACTCTTAAAAGAAAGTCAAAGCAACAGATTGAACTAAGATTAGGCATTCAAGTCTTCCTCATCATACTGTCCTTGACATCTTCTGTGGAAGAGTATCCAGCGAAGGTCCCTACTGAAGAATTTGAAACACGCATTCATACGCGTGAGTTCTTGGGGATTCCTCTCAAATCTCAGCAGAGGCTTATTCTGTTAACATCCCTTTCACTCAGCTCTCCTTCACCCATACAAATCCCACATGTGCTTTACAAGCTCAAAGCCGGACGTCTGCATCCAGCCAAGAAGGTCAAACTTCAGCTCGCATTGGTACTGAGCCACAGCCTGGGGTTGCCCACTTGTACAGGCATCTGGCTCAGGCAGCAGGACAGCGGGAGGCTGTTCTCCGACTCCAAATACACTTTCTCCAGAAACTCGTGCAGAGCCCTTACTGAGACTGTGTGTGTGAATTTGTGAACAGTAAAAGGTGTTTCATTCAGCAGAGTCTCTAAGAAGATTGTGCTGAGGCGCACGCTACGCAGTCCTTCTTGATCAAGCTCATTTAGTCCCTATCTCTGATCATCGGGCTTGCAAGCCTGTCTCAGATCCATGCATTTGCACTTGAAAATAGTCCTCTTCCTGAATGAGTTTGTAAAGTAATGTTCTCTTCCAAATCATGCCTCGAGGGCTACCTCTTCATAATGGCACAGGAAAACACCCAGTTACTGTCATTAGCAATGTGCCGGGAGCTGGGTTAACAGGTTTGCAATTTAAACAATTTAGACTCACTGATGGTTTGGGTTTAACTATCCTCCTGACTTGTCAAACAGCCTCACGTCTTCCTAGAAAAGCAGCTCATGGGTTCATGTTCATATTAAGGATAATTTGGGCAGGTTGATAAAAGAAAAGGGGAATATCTGGAAAAGCGGACCAAGTATGTTTACCCGGCAATTATATTTAGGGTGACAATATGATGTTAGAAGGCATTTTCATTATGAAAATAAAAATGCTCAGTTTTCTGAATGGCGGGAGGGGGGCAGCAATGTGACCTTTCACAGAGACGTCTGGTTTTCCATACCCATTTACTGAATAACATTCTGGTCCATATGGAGACTCCAGCAAGGTCAGGAGTAAAATCTACCCAACCAATAAACTCTCCAGCAACCCCCAAATAATCCCAGCGTAACGAGATAAGCTGCTATACTAATGTAAAAAATCTAGAAAAGCAAAAACCACCACCATTAAGTGTAGGAGGAAGCAGTTGTGTGGAATACCACTCCCACACACCAGTTCCCAGTACCCCGGAGGACTTCTGGGGTGCCCCATGCCAGAGAGATGCTGAAAACTTTTAAGGATCGATCTATGAGGAAAGGGCCGTCAGGAATGCTGGAAACACGCCATTAACAGGACGTTCCATCGAGCTCCCCTGACTCCAATCCAGTAAACGCTAACACTAATGCAGGAACGTGAATGATCCAGGTAATGAAGGCTGCGAGGGGCGCATCGCTTTAACACACTGATTTAATTTTTAATTTATGCACAATTTAATTTCAATTTATGCAAGTCGGCTGCCGGCCTCGGGGTCCAGCACGGAGGCCGGAGGGATCCGGTAAGTCCCCCTCGGCCGGTCTGGCCCTGCCCCCGCGGCGGGCTCCCCTCAGGGGAG
>NW_008823913.1:1948359-1958250 GCF_000699105.1 Pygoscelis adeliae
GCAGAGGGGTGCCCCGGCCCCCGCCCAGGGACCCCTCGGGCGTGCCTCGCCGGGCGGCGCCCCCAGTCTGGGACAGGGCTCCGTTGTCCTCCTGGTTGCTGGTGTTTTAAACAAAACGGGTTGTTCCCGTACAGCTCCTTTCCCTGTGCGGTTACTGCTGGGTTCCTGTGGCGTGCGTACATCTCTGTGTGTGTGCCTGCGCGTCTGCCTGTGCTCAACACAGAGGTACAGAAGGGCTTTGAAGCCAAAATGCTCTAACCTTTGATATTTGGGAATCGGTTGTACGGGAGAAAGCCGTTCTTCATGACCTTGATTATGAAAAGATGTTTCGTGGCAAGGATAAGAAACCATCTAATGTTGGCTGGATTTTGCCAAGGTGTAAGCAGCCTAAATTGTGCTTGCCTTTTGTCTGTAATTCCTCTTTGTGACCTGTCATGTAGTATCTATGTGCCGTACAACGGCTGTTCTTCCAGAAGTTTTATTGTAAGCTTTATTATACAGAAAAGCTTTTAAAATCAATAACAAATCACAGTGAAGGTGTTAATCTTTCTGTTTGGTGGAGGTTTCTCTTTTAGAAATGTGCTCTGGGTTTCTGGCTCCTTCGCAGCTGACCTACATAAGGGTCGCCTACATAATCGTCTAGTCCTGTGTATCCTGAGCTGTTAGCGGCTTCAGTAACGTTTTGGGGATGACCTGTGGTGTTGCTGGGTGACCAGGGCAGTTTGGTACAGTAGCAGTTACACAAGTACTCTCTGGAGATATAGAAGGAATGTTGCTCAAAATGTTTGTGTTCATGTAAAAACGCAATTAAAATATTCCTGACTTGACATTCTCCCCACATGCCCCCCCCTTTTTTTTTAACTGGGGATTTCTTATGTTTCTTCAGTAAATAGGAACCGTAACATTTTGTAATCTGAATTCAGCTGTTAGTTACTATCTGAACAAAATTTAAATACTTGAAGTGACTATGTACTGCAGCTTCTGTCAGATTATATTAGTTGGCTGGGTCTGTACCCAAAGATGAGATCTGAATGCCTGGAGAATCATCTGCAAATTGTATAAACTGTGTTTGGAAATCCTCCTCTTGACTCGCCATAGGAGAAGGCAGCGTTGAACTGCCGCCCAGGCCATGTTCTGACTGCCAACGCGTGCTGTAATTAGTAGTTTGGGCTCTCTACAGTGATACGTACTCGTTGCTCTGCAGACAAGTAAACAGTAGTGATGTAATTTAATAAAAAAAAAAATTAAATCTGAATTCCGTACTGCATTCTAACTAAAGTCATTGAAACTTAAATGGGAGTAGGTTCTTGAAATGAAATATATGGTATGAAAGTCCAGACTGTAATTTACAGAGCAAAATGCTACTCTGAGTACTGGTTTGCTTATTAAAGCAGAGGCCAAAGAGGCGTTTCCATTAAAAGGGACAATGATCTTAAATCAGTTGTCTCGCTGAATATTACCTTGTATCATTACGCTGGTGTATCAATGCTACTAAAAAAAACCCTGATAATAAAAAAGCTGTTAAACAGATCACTTCTTATTCACAAAAGCTGGATACTTGGTTGTGTTTCATTGTCTCTGTTATTACGCCATGTCCTGGTTCTGTCTGTTGAAGTTGGACTGGTGGGTAATCTGTGAGCGCTGCTTTCATTTTAACTCATATTTCCAAAGCTCTAAGAAACGTTTGTAAATTTATTACATTTTGTTTCTAGAGGATGCAGCTCCTTGGTGATTACAACTTTGGCTGCGAGCTGTTTTCATGATCTGCTGAAGTTATCAGCTGCCTGCTGCACACCAACAGCTGTAAAGCTTAGAACTGTGTAACGTCCTGATGCTGTTGTTGCTGATGGAGAGAAACAGGACTTGGTAGTTCACTTGGCGGCAAATTATTCAGAAGAAAACCTTTCCAGGGATCTGGATTGTTTTTACCATGGACTCCCCATCTGTCCAGCCAGACGTTCACTTGGAGAACAGCAGCAGTAATGGCCCCCCCAGCAGCTCTGAAGAACTTTTGGATTGTAAAGCCAAGTCAGATTTGCCAGTTACAACAAATGAAATTAACAGTAAGTTACTTGATATGCACCAAATCATTTCCTGGTCTTGCCCAGGCTTCTCTACAACTACCTATTTTGTTGTTCAGGTGATGCTGAAGGACTTTGTTCCTTGAGGTCAGGAATTTCTTGTACAGCAGTTTTAAGCAAGTTTGGTGAAGGTTAGGGCTCTATGTATGGGAAAACTGTCTTTTGTTTTAAAACTTAATCTTTCAAAACAAAACCAAACTATTAACTTAAGTACTATTGGCTGTCAGTTGAGTATGTGTTGGTCAGGCTGTTGCTCTTGTCTTCTGATAGTGTTTCCAAGAGTGTATACCTGAAATTCTCTAGAACTGACAGTTCTGAAATGATTGTTATGGAGTAAGCTCATGACTGGAGTGCTTTATTTTGGCAAAAGAAATTTTCCTAATAAACTAAATTCATTAGGCAAAACCAAAAATGTACTTAAAAAGTCTCTCTAAACTTCCACTTATGGAAGAGAGATGCTGGCACGTACTCCCTAAATTATCTCAAAATAACTTTCATATGTAGGCAAGCTCTATAATAAAATAATCATGCAGCTGTTTACAAGAAACTTAAGAGAGTGCTGATCTGAGTAGATTATAGGATCAGAGTTAGGTTGGAAGGGACCTCTGTGGGTCGTCTAGTCCAACCTCATGCACAGAGCAGACCCAGTTTTGAAGCTAGATCAAGTTGCTCAGGGCCTTGTCCTGTTGAATTCTGAAAATCACCAGAGAGGGAGGTTCAACAGCCTCTCTACCCATTCCAGTATTTAGCTGCTTTCATTGTGAAAATCTTGTCCTTGTATTGAGTTGAAATCTCCATATTTCCACTACAGGTATCTGAGGATATGTTGGTATATAAGGATGTGGTGGTAGATGGGTGGAGGGGGTGTATATGTTGCGGCTGCGTAGATACACAAAAGTACAGAGGTTCCTTACGTAAAAAGAGGTGATCATGTGATGAAGTTGTTAGCCTTCCGCCCTCCTGTTGTACCACAGATTTGTCATCTTGTCACAAGCAAGAAAGAGGAGGCCTGAGACTTTATTTGCATTTCTTACGCTGCCCTTTATCAGACTGGCAGAGTGTAGTTATACGATGATTCATTCATCTTTTACGAAGTTGGAGATCACACGTTCCTGTCTTCTCCTGTGTTGGACATCGTCCAAACAATAGAATTGTGGCTTACAAATAGGTAGTGTGTCTTTTGACTGTTTTCAATCTAATTGCATCTCCTCCCCCACTGTTCTAAAAAGACCACAGTTGTATTGACACTACGGCAATTAAATTACTTTAGTTCAAGGCAGCGTTTAGATTCCAAGTGTCTCATGGCCTCAGGAAGTTGCCAGGAAACCATTCCTGCAGAATTTTGCTCCAGCATCTCTTTTGTATACCGCTCACAGTTGTGAAGATAAAAATGTAAATAAAATATAAACCTGATGCAGTAATGCTGCAGTTTCTGAAAGATGGGCAGAAACAGTATTTCTGAATGTGCCAGGTATCTTCTTATTTTTGGCTTCTTGTGGCTATTCTTAGCACTGACATCTATTTTAAATTTGGTTTTGACAATCTTTTTGTTTTAAAATGCCTTAAACTCTGACTTTGGTTAGTCATTAAAAAGGCAGTCCTGTCCTCTGTCCTCCTTTGCATCCTTGTTGCACCCATCCCTTCCATCGTGCCTGCAAGTGTTTTTGTGATCACATGGTGAACTACATCAGAGAACTGTTCATGCTAAAATGGCCTGAAAATGTTCTCTGCATGACAAATAAGATACTCAAAAGTGTTTTAATTCAAATCTTGGAGAGCAGATGGGTTTTGGCAACCTAAGGCTGAAAACTTTTTTATTTTTACCCACATTCGGTTTCCTCATTCAGTTTCCTCTGAGCTGGTTCACTGTACAAACATCTGTGCTGGCTTAAGGGAGGATGCACCACAGAGGTGGGAACAAATGGTTAGGGGTGGAAATTTATCTTTTCCTCTTTAAATTACTCTGAAGTGAAATTTGACTGCACTTAAAAGGAAACCTTTTGCTTTCTTCAATAACAAAAGGGAAAACAATTAAAAAGTCCTACCTTCCTACCTGTAACTTTTTCCCATATAGCTTATTTAATTTCAGGGTGCACTTTAATGTTCTCCACATACATGAAGGATAATAGCTTTATTTTTGAATTGTTTTGCTTTCAGAAGTTTGTAGTGATTCATTGGAGGGGGAAATTTAATAGCAATATGTTAATGGGCTGGTCTGAATCAATAATTAAAGTTTTATTGTATCGTTGTAATCAACTTCCTGGCTACAGAATATTTCTGCATATGAATCTTAGAAACGCTTAGTTTTGGGAGGATCCGTTTCTCAATTCTGGTTTGTTTGTTTGTTTCTTTCCCTCCACATCTTCTTTGAGCAGACTTTAAAAAAACCAAACTGCTTATTCAAGTCTGTAGCTCTGAGAGGAGGAAAAACTAGAAGAAAGAGAAAACTTGATTTTTCCACTTGCAAATACTTTGTGATCATAAATGTTAAATATTTTCAAACATCTTTATGAAAAAATAAGAAAATCTTCCTTGTTATTCCAATGAGTTCCCGTTACCCCAGTGATACATGGTGTGGGAATGAACAGAAGGACTGGCTATTTCAGTACCCTGCTCATTTGAGACCTATAACAACACATTTAAAGTTAGATATACAGTTTTGTTGCAACAGCAGTTTCATAAATATAAGTAGTCCCCAGCCAAATGAAGTAGAAATGTGTGAGAAATCCAAAATATAAACCTGTGAAGTGTTGAACTGGTTCTGAAGATGCATTTTTCCTGATGGAAAAGAAAAATCCAATATTAGTAAGTGGGAATAAAATTGGTATTAAAGTGGTTCTTGAATTGCCTTTTAATTGGTAGGTTTATTATTTTGATACATGTGAGCTTTGCTACTGTACTTTTGATGAAGACGTCTTATTTGAAAAAATTTAAAGTCCGTTTAAGATGGAGAAACTCTGTTTGGCCCAGGCTGGAGATCAGGGTGGTGGATGCTTCCTCCCCAGTGCCCAGCAGCATACCAAATAGCTGAATCATTCAGCACAGGCCCGCAGTTGCTGAGTCTTATTTGTAGTAGGTTGCCACTCAGTGTGACGCAGATCATGTTACTTACACTCGGTGTTTCATGCTTCTAAACCTAACAAGATTTAAAAACCCATGTGAGGTTTTGAAGATATTTTATGATCACTTTTGAGGGCCTGCTTGAAGGCAACGTAGTAAAGCAAATGAAAGGAAGTTGTTCTGGTCTTTTTTAAATGAAGAATCAAAAGTCCTTTATAAAATTCCTCCTGCCAGTTGCTGTCATTAGCAATTTCCATATTCTTACAGTCTAAAGACAATAGTGGTAGCATTGTATTTGGGTGGAGGTGTGAAGATAAATGGGGTGGCTTACAGTGTAGCTCAGTGAAACTTTCTTTTCCAGCTACCAGTATTAACATCAACGAAGTGCCAAATGAAGAGGGAAGTCTGGAGATAAACAGCAAAGTGGACGCCTGCCAGAATGGGCCAGAGTCGCTCTTCCCCGACTCTCCTGTATCTTTTGACCCCGCCAGCAGTGCGCAGGGTCAAGAGTCATCCCCAGGTGTGACTGGTTTCCATGACAGCCTAAGGAAGTCTCAGGGAACTAGTGCTGAGGGCATAGTTCTTAGAAAAGAAGCTTTGCAGTCTCTCAAACTAAGTCTTCCCATGCAAGAAACTGAATTGTGTAAGCATCTGTTTACGGTGGCGCCCCTGCTTTCTCTTGCTGCATAAAGCTTCTTACTCTGAGCCTGGCTCTAGAATTCTATAACATCATTTAAGCTTGGACTAAACTTTGGTTTTGCAGTAAGCTTTTACTTTGAACTACAATTAATTTTCTTTCAGTAAACTACCCTCTGCTGCAGCTAAGGCATGTGCCTTACTGTTTAAAAATTGTTCTTATGCTGGAGGGGAATTTATGCTTTCTGGGGCTGAAACTATTCTAATCTTCTTGATTCTTAGGAGTAACAGGTGACTTTAAAAAAAAAAAAAGATGGAACAGCAGAACCAGGTGATTTTAAGCTAAGTAATAAAGGGGAGGAAGAGAAGAGCAATAAAGGGGAGAGAAAGGGGAAGCCTTTATATTAAGGTGTCTAATGCTGCAGGAGTTTTCTGAAATAATGTTTTTAAAAAGCCTTACTATGGCAAAGATTTAATGTGAGTTAACAAAAAGAAAGAAAATGTGTCTAGGGAACATCTTTCTCTAGCCTGTGGGGAATGAGTGGACTGCGTAGGTCTTGCTTAGTTTTATAATTTTAGTACTGTCAGAAGTGTAGGACAGGTGAGATTAAATGACAGCAATAGTTTTGTTCTTGCTGTATAATCTCTTGTCATGTATACGTGGAGGAACTACAGTATTTGCAAACTGAGCAACAGAAATACACAGGCTTTATCAATGCTTACACAAGGATGTATCAGAAGAGGGTATTCTGAGGTGCATGCCAATAGGCTTTCCTTGCGTTCCTTGCTTAAGCATGAAGCATGTTGCTGATGGTAGAAGGGGCTTTTTCCTTTTGCATCTAATTTGCCTGCGTTGGAGTTTTCTGTTTGACTGTAAAGATACCTTTCACTTTCAGGCTCAGTAGAGTCTTCACTCCCATTGGAGAAAGAAGAACAAATAAGACTTCAAGCAAGAAGACGGCTAGAAGAACAGCTCAAACAATACAGAGTAAAGAGACATCAAGAAAGAGTGAGTACCACACAACAGATCTTCTAGATTCAGTGTGTTGTTGAGAAGCTTGAAAACTTTGTCATTTCTGTGCTCCAAATTACTATTTTCTCTGCTTTAAATGTTCTGTAGTTTTCTCAAATGTGAGAAAGCATTTTTTTCTTCTGGACATGCAAAATTTGGTTTTCTGTTACCTCATTGGTAACATATCATTTTATGCTACTTAAAGTAGGGGAGAAAAACCCCAAACTTCAGTAAGTTCAATTTTTTCTGTATTTTTCAGTTAGCTGTTGGAGTCTACCTTGATCATTTTCAACATGCATATATTGAGCCTTGATAGGGTTGATTGTTGATATAATTTACTTGTTCATGAAATTATGCATATATTTAAATATTAGTGTAAAAGTGTAGAGCTTTACATATTAAGTTCTACAGCAAAATAAGTCTTTGATGCTAGTTCAAATGTAACATTCTGGAATTTATCATTGACTCTTTGCTTCTTTTAGTCGAATCAGTCTACATCCAAAAACCGGCCCTCCAGCACCCTAGATCCTGAGCTGATGTTAAATCCAGAAATCTTGCCCAGAGCTAGCACTGTAGCAATGACAAAAGAATACTCCTTTTTGCGGACCAGTGTCCCCAGGGGGCCAAAGCTGGGTAGCCTGGGACTTCCAGCATCCCCAAAAGAGAGAAGAAGTTCAAAGTCTAAGCCCAGTAAGATCCGGTCCTTGGCTGACTACAGAACTGAAGATTCAGGCTCTAGAAACACTACTGGGAATTTTGTGGCTACTGATTTATCTGGTGGGACTCTGAAGCAAAGCAGAAGCGGTCCAACATCAGTTGTTTCTGAGATTAGTCTACCCTCTGACACGGATGATCGAATAGAGAATTCCTCCTTGGCAGGAGATAGCGTTTCAGAGATTGATGGGAGTGAAGTGGGAATGAGGCTGGATGGAAATGAGAGTGACAGCTCTACCTACAGCAGCGTGTCAGGAAAAGGGCTGTGTAACAGTTTACAGAATGCAGAAGGCAAACAGGGTATTCCATATACAATAAACGGTCAGAAGATACATCCTGATGCAATGGGGCAATTTCCTTCCATCAGTGAGGTGCTACAGGCTGCAGCGGTAGAGCATCAAGCCCAAGAGCAAGAAGTTAATGGGGAAGTACGGAGTAGGAGAGACAGTATTTCTAGCAGGTAAGAAAGATCACCGTACAGTGAGGCCATTATTGGGCATTATACTTTCTTGGAATAGGCAGCCTATTACTCTTACCTTCTACTAACTTTGGATCCAGTTTTAACTTATATTCATTTTGATCAAATTTGTTGTTAATTTACAGATTCTAAAAGAAACTGAAAGGTCACTTCACTTGAGTACCTATTTACTAAGTATATCTTTAGAGAAAGATATTTTTGCCCCTGACAGTGTGTTTTAAACGTACTGCTAGCAGTTGCTTCTGTCTGTATTTACTTGTGAAGTGGGCATTCGTTCACTGAATCACTGATGTGGCATTGGTCTTTAAAGTCTGAAAGCATAGACTTAACTGACTCAGTGATATTTATTATTGTCCTTTTCCTGATCTAGGCATGTGCCTTTCAGACCTCAAATAGTTACGAAATGCCAAGAGTCTTGTCCTAGATATTCTAAAGGGCTGAAGAGGGTAAGAGTGAGATTTACTTAGTCTCACAAGCTTATGTGTATATGTAGGTATTAAACTGTGATTCAGCAAGCAAGTGGATGACTGGTGAAGTCCTTAACAATGCAGTTGTGGGTTTTTTTATCAGTTGTCTGCAGATGCATTTTTTTATACATGTGAATTTTGAAATTACCTTTTTTTTCCCTTCATTGGAATAAAGTGTAATGCCCTGAGAAGTTAAGGTAAAATCAATTGTCGACAATTATTCCAGCTCAGACTTAATTCTTACGGTAACGAGAGAGAGAAGATCTTTTTCCCTAGACTCCTTGGCTGTACATCAGGGAAGGAGCATAAGGAATCCCTTATACCAAATACCTGTTGTTTCTTCTTTTGCAGCAGCTGTTGGTATTTCTCAGGCACTTTCATATTAAAGCAAACAATTGCAGACGATAGTTGTGGAGGTTTTGTGCTCCCGTTATGTCTATTTGTCTGCTTATAATGGGATATGCAGATACAGAATAAAATTCAGTCAGCTATTGCACTTCTGTAAAATAACAAATATATGGGTGCCACACTAGATTCTAGCTGCTGCAAATATAGGAAACTAATGTATAAAACCTTAGCATGAATATAATTTCTTTATCTCTTTGGATGGTAACAAAGGTTGTTTCACTGTGTTCTGGATCCATCATAAAGCCAGAAAAAATGTCCTAAATTCTAGGTCACGCGTGGAGTCTGAGTACCTCTTAATTTCAGCTTAACTTTTCTTCGACTAGATGAGTGTTGTATTCTAACCCTTTAACTGTGTATGTGCTGTCTCTGTCTCCAGTGTTTCTATGGAAAGCTCTATCGCGGGAACTCATGACGAAATGTTGCAGGTTCTGAAGGAGAAGATGAGACTTGAAGGGCAACTAGAAGCACTCTCACTAGAAGCTAATCAGGTAGAAAATGAATTTGAATTTCTGTATTTAGCAAATTATATTAATTAATTTCCAAGAGCCTCCTACTCATTACTTGTGGAAATTGTGTTTTGTAAAAACATTGTTGAATAAGGTACTTTACAAGGATGCTGAGGTGGGTTGACCCTGGCTGGACACCAGGGTCCCACCAAAGCTGCTCTATCACTCCAGACAGGGGAGAGAAAAAATATAACAAAAGGCTTGTGAGTCGAGATAAGGACGGGGAGATCACTCGCCAATTACAGTCATGGGCAAAACAGACTCGACTTGGGGAAATTAGTTTAATTATTACCAATCAAATCAGAGTAGGATAATGAGAAATAAAGCCAAATCTTAAAACACCTTCCCCCCACCCCTCCCTTTTCCCGGGCTCAACTTCACTCCCGATTTTCTCTACCTGTTTCGTCCCAGCAGCGCAGGGGGACAGAGAATGGGGGTTGCGGTCAGTCCATCACACGTTGTCTCTGCTGATGCTTCCTCCTCAGGGGGAGGACTCCTCACACTCTTCCCCTGCTCCAGCGTGGGGTCC
>NW_008823913.1:1958953-1959774 GCF_000699105.1 Pygoscelis adeliae
GCGTGCTGGGAGCGGGCTGGCATTGGCTCTACCGGACGTAGGGGCGGCTTCTAGCAGCTTCTCACAGAAGCCACCCCTGTAGCCCCTGTGGTACCAAAACCTTGCCATGCAAACCCAATACAGATGCTTAAGAGGATAAATATAACGTTAGTAAAGTCTTCAAAGGCTTTAAAAAAGAAAAAGTTTGGTTTTTTGTTTCTTTTTTTTTTAAAACCAAATTAAATGAGAGATGATAAATCCAGAGTAATACTAGCGATGTCTATATAGCTGTATTTTCTCTTTGTTTTGATTGATGGTGTAACACACGTAATAGAAAGCATTCTTCCTTAAAGTGTGGAAACACGTCATATTAAAAATCCTGACGTTGTTACTGACATATAACACTATACATCTTCTCTGTGCTTTCTTATGTATTTTCTTGGACTATTTGAAATACCTGCTAGGTGAGATGTCACTTTAAAAAAGAATTTTTTACAAGCAAGTGGTCTTTGCCTTAGCAAAGCCATTTTGCTGGGCATCTTCTTTAGTCAGCCATTAATGTGTTTTCTCTTAAGACTTCTGCATTTTGATTTTCTGGACACATTCAGGCTCTCAAAGAGAAGACTGAGCTACAAGCCCAACTTGCAGCTTTGAACATGAAGCTTCAGGCGCAGATGGAGCACAGCCAAAACAGCCAGCAGAAGCAGGAATCTCTGAGCTCAGAAGTGGCCACATTAAAGCAGTCTTGCTGGGATCTGGAACGAGCAATGGCTGACCTGCAAAATACCTTGGAAGCAAAGAATGCTAGTTTGGCTTCTTCAAAAAAAGATTTGCAGTTAGCA
>NW_008823913.1:1959802-1961876 GCF_000699105.1 Pygoscelis adeliae
AAATGCAAAAAAATGTTCTCACCAGAGATAGCACAGGTGGGATGATGTAAATGTCAATCTTTAAAATGTTATTCCATAAATCACTTTATACCAAAGTCCAGGAGGAAGAAGGAATTTTAATTTGTTTCATTGATGTCATACTAATAAAATGGTCTGAATTTTAAGGTGATTGGGTTTTATTTTGTGTCACAGAAGCACCACAATTTGCGAGCTGCCACTGCCAGCTTGGGGAGGGAGACATAAATATTTACTCTAGTAACTGTTTGACAGTGGACTAACGACTTTTAGAAAATTGTACAAATATTGGTTTGTAATGATGACTCTACATGTCAGGATACCTGCTTCCTGATTTTTAATTAGTTCATATTCTCTGGCTCTAAGGAACTATGAATGCTTATAGAAGTGATTCATTTATTTTAATTTTATTCTGCTTATGACCTGATACTTTGGATTCTAGCACTTCCCCTCACTTTTGCAGGAAAAGTCAATCTTTATGTAATTAGGCATATATGTTTTTGTTCAAAAAGAAAGAGGAAAAAAAAAGCTATGAATACAGGAATAATTCTTGAAAATTTGTGCATAAAAATAGAACAATGGAGTGTGCTAGTCCAAGTTCTTTATTTTTCTTGTTCTAGTTCATGATCTGCGACAGCAGTTGGCTTCCTTACAGAACCAGCTTCAGAAGGTGCAGTTGGAACGGACCACACTGACCAATAAGCTAAAGGCATCTGAAACAGAAATCACATCGCTCCAAAATGTGCGGCAGTGGTACCAGCAGCAGCTTGTACTAGCACAGGAGGCCCGTGTCAGGCTGCAGAGTGAGATGGCCAATATACAGGTATTATGATTTACTTGCATATAGGAGGACTGACAATCTGTCTTTTTATGTTAGTTTTATCCAGAGGACATTGTTTATGAACTCATACAAGGGAGCCAGTCTCACTTGTGTATTCTTCAGGTGGAGAGCAGGAGGGGATGGTGTTTTCTTTATCATCATAAGGAATTAGTTCATGTTAATGCTGAGGCATAAATTTAACCAAGGCACTTGCCTTCTGTGGATGAAGATCTGCAGTGCCATGAAAGTAGTAGCTGAGATAAGGCACAGAGAGATTCAATGTGATTTTTTTTTTTTTTTTTTTCCTGAAACTCTTAAATTTGTTGGCCAAATTTTGACTGTTGGTATTAATCTGTGATTTATTTTTTTTCCTTCCTTTAGGCTGGGCAAATGACTCAAGCAGGTATGTTGGAGCATCTCAAACTAGAGAATGTGGCACTGTCTCAGCAGCTGACTGAAACCCAGCACAGATCCATTAAAGAAAAGGAACGTATTGCAGCACAGCTGCAAAATATTGAGGTACGGTTATAGGTGGTCTTCATGAATTATGTTCTGCCTAGGTTGTGTGTTTAGGTTTTGCAAACTCAAGAGTATTCTGGCAAAGTAACATAGAATTCTTCTGAATTGATTCAAATGCTGTATTGTAAAAACAGTAAATATTTCAGAGCAAATAAATTTGCATGACATTACAAACGGTAAGAGGGAGCAAGGCCATATGTTTCCCATTCCAAGGTGATACTTGCATTTTCAGCTCTGGTATTTGTTTTTAATTGAATTTTAAAGGTGGAGTAAATGTTCTCCTTTGTCCATTCATGAACTTTTTTCAAGAGAAAACTTAATTGGAAGTTAAACTAAGTTACTGACTTACTAAGTCAGTAAAGTGCTGCTTAAGTGTGTGAAATTGCTCAGTACTCAGGTTTGTCCTTCCTGCCCTCCAGTAAGAAAAGATGGGTAAAATCTGAAGTGCAGTATGGTCGCTTTCAAAGCACTTAGAACCTTAAATCCCATTGAATTTCAGTGACGTTCCTGCTTCTGAGTCTCAAAGGGCAGTAAAGCAGCAGGTCAGTGGAAGCACCTGTCGTGGTCTAACCTCAGCCGGCAACGGAGCACCACCCAGCCGCTTGCTCACTCTCCGCCCTGCCCCGGTGGGATGGGGAGAGAATCAGAAGAGTAAAAGTGAGAAAACTTGTGGGTTGAGATAAAAACAGTTTAATAATTGAAATATTATAATAATAATAA
>NW_008823913.1:1961985-1966846 GCF_000699105.1 Pygoscelis adeliae
CTTTGGCCAGTTTGGGTCAGCTGTCCTGGCTGTGCCCCCTCCCAGCTTCTTGTGCACCTCCAGCCTGCTCAGTCGGTAGAGCACGGGAAGCTGAGAAGTCCTTGACCAGGGTAAGCACTGCTCAGCAACAACCAAAACATCGGTGTGTTATCAACATTATTCTCATCCTAAATCCAAAACACAGCACTGTACCAGCTACTAGGAAGAAAATTACCCCTTTCCCAGCCAAAACCAGGACACACTCCATCTCTGGTGCTACTAATAGCGGCTGTGTAAATGGCTGTTTCATGGAGTAGCTGCAGCATCCAAGGAATCTCTTTTATTTCAGAGATTTTTCCAAACAGCTTAATTTTAATAAAGATTCTTTTTCTTTACATCTTGTTTCATCAATTCAGAAAGGACATGGTGTTATTTAAGAGGAATTCAGATTGTCACAACTATACAAGGCATTCACTGTTACTCTAGTGTCTTAAGTATATGAATGGGTGACTTCAGTAAAGACATACAGGTGTGTAAGGCAGACATCAGAATTATTTTTGCTTGTGTCTTTTCTCTAGAAACTTTCTTGATAATTTACCTTTTTCTAGTCGTCATTTTTTTTTCCTTTTTCCCGCCCCTCCCCCTCCATTGAAATTGTAAAAGTTGATTCCTTGTTTTTTCTGTGCAGGCTGACATGTTAGATCAAGAAGCTGCCTTCATGCAGATCCAGGAGGCTAAAACCATGGTGGAAGAAGACTTGCAGAGAAAACTAGAGGAGTTTGAGGATGAGAAAGAACAGCTTCAGAAAATGGCTGATTCTGCAGCAACATTGGAGCAAGAATTGGAACAGGTAGACTGTTGTTAGGTAACTTCCCAAGGGTTTCAAGGGAGATAACTTATTTGGCTGAAAAGGCAATAGTAAATAGATCCTGAGCTCTAAACTTCTTTGAAAACCTGAAAGATTGCTGCAATAATGAAGTCCATATCAAAGTCACCCCGTCCCAGGTGAAAAGGTGCCCTTTTTTTAACCATCTCAGTAACAGTACTTTTTTGAAATGTTAGAACTGCTGTCTTGTAAATGTTGTTTTTTTGGGTTTTTTTAGCGAATACAGTATGTGATTATTCTAAGGATAGACAAGAAGCATAGATCCATGTTCAAAATTGTTAGGCAGTCAGGATATCATATACACTTACAGCGTAATAAATCTGCGCTTCGCTACAGAGTCATGCTTTAACCTTGTAACGTTACAAAGGCAGCATGTTAAGGGCTGGAATGAGATGAAGTATGTGATAGCTCAGTATTATATTCCATGTAATTATATGGCATTATCATTAATAACACTGAATTTACCCAGTATGTCTACTGTGGACACATTTTTCAAATAAAAATTTAGAATACTGTGAATGTTACTTAAGAATATTTTAGGTTTGTCATTCTGGTCGTTGCTTAGCGTGTGAGTTACAGATGCTGCAGAAGGCAATCAATGTAATTAATAGAGCAAATAGAAGAAGTGGCCTAGGAAAGTTAAAAAATATTTTCACCTTCTGCTATTTTCTCCTAGAAGCTAAAATATCGAGTTAAAATATTTTATTTTGATTGGAGCACATTTGCAAAGATAACATTCATTTTGTATGAATTTAATCTTAAAATACTTCTTCTCAGGTCAAATTGACTTTGCATCAGCGAGATCTGCAGCTTGAATCTTTACAGCAAGAACACCTAGACCTAATGAAGCAATTCACTCTGACCCAAGAGACATTGCACACCAAAGAGCAGTCCTTGGATGACCTGCAAACACAGTATGATGAACTGAAGGCCAGACTAGAAGAGTTCCAGAGTGACACTACTTCTAAAGATGACATGATCCAGTATTTGCAGAATGAGAAGATTGTCTTGGAAGTAGCTCTGCAGGCAGCAAAAGCCAGCAAAGAACAACTTGACGAAGGAGCAGTGCGCCTTGGAGAAGATACAGAAGTAGCATCACAAATCTTGGAACAACTGAGGCAAGAAATGGCAATCAAGACAAGCCAGGTAATGAATCCCTGCAAGTATCTTATTTAAAGTAACTGTTGCAGGGAAGTATTGCCACAGACACAGGATAGAGCCAATTACATGAGAGGAGATTGGTACACCTGAGTTTGTGTACCTGTGTAGTTGCGAGATTCAGCTAGTGGGAATATTTTAATCAGTTCTGTCATTTTTCCCTGTTGGTAGACTATCTGACACTTTACATCCTATTACATCATTGGTGAGCTTACAGTTTAATATCCCTTGGTATCTATATGCGTTTATGCATTTGTGTGGCATGGGATGGGAAGCTGAGGTTAACTGACCTTGTTCTGGCTGTTTCCAAGAGCCACCGTCTTTCTAAAATCTACCAGTTTTAAAATGCAATAATTTCGAGTACAGATCACAGTTTTGGAAGTAATTTTTTAGTGTGCTGCTTTTCTGTGGCACTAAACATCATCTTTATGCAGTAATTTGGTCATGTTTAATTGTGCCTTTTCTCTTGAAAAAATATACCAGGGTTTGCTTTTGCTTATCGCTGTATACCGACTGAGGCTTTTTTCTAGTCACTGAACTATTTTACAAGATCGAGCCTAATGCATATTCTTATTCTTTTTGTGGCTGCTTTAAATTATGGTGACTCTTCCTTTCACACCTTAGTTTGATAGTCATGTATGCTCTGTATCTTTCAAAGTATTGAAGCTCCATCGAAGAGCTTTCTTATTGAATACTGGCAATTATGAGTTCCTGGTAATCTTTAGAGATTTCTTTTGAAGATAATAATGGGACTTGATAGTATTACCAATAGAAGTATTGAAGAACTATGGAAATATATTCGACATAAAGATTGGGGTTTTTTTCCCTGCAAAGAACCAGCTGGTGTCTTCATTTGATCATGTATGTGTGAATGGCCGCCATCCGGATACAACATACGTACACTAATGATGCACACTAAAACTTTAATGGCAGGATAAGGGGACTTCATGCATTCCTGAGGGTTGACAAGGCTCACTCTGTGGTGACCTGGGTGAATGTATTTCTGTATAAAACGTTGTGTTATCTAGCAGTGCCATTGAGGTGCCTAGTGAGAAACAAGATCCTTATTAATGAGGCAATTGGTACAAGCGTAGCAAAAGATACTGTCACTGCTTGAAATAATGTAGAATATGACATTTGGCATGTAAAGCAATGTGTTTGCCTTTTTTTTTCTCCTGGCAGGTAGAAAATCTGCAACAAGAAAATGCCAACCTTAAAAAACAGGCTCAAAAAGTGAAAGAACAGTTCCTGCAGCAGAAGGTAAGCAAAAGCAAACTATTTCAAAGAAATAAAACCAAGGAATATACCTTTTTTCTTTATTTTTTTTAACAGTGAAGTCATGTACTTCTGAGGGGTTTGTGAGGAAACTTGATTCAATTTTCTGTATCAAAGAATTTTGTGACTTAATTATACAGTTTGTTTTTCATACAGTTGAATTTTTATCTGTAACTAACGTAAAAGCAGATCCACCAACCAATTCATGCTTTCGTTGGACTTCAGGGAGTTTGCCAAGTGATCCACCATATAAAATCTCTCTCTGGTTTGTTGATACTAGGTTTGCTTTTGCAAAAGCACTCGTGAAGATCTTCAAGTGTCGTCACTTTCCTGCAGCTTTGAAAAACGATAGTTGCTTCAGTAATTAGATGGAAAATAAGTGCTTTATTGCAAATTTTAGTCTGAATTGACACAGCTTTGAGACATTAATTTGAAATTGATAGGCCATTAGTGTTCCACATGTATAGGGTGGCACCATTAATTTACTGCTTGATTGCTTATTAACCTAATGCCAAAGGTTGTTTTAGCTTGTTAGGTTTAAGTTTGGGAAGGCTGTTTAAACTGTCAGTCGCAGTTAAGCTCTCTTGTCATGGAAAAAGTTATTAATTGTGTGCATGGGATGGTGAATTTTTTACAATTAGTTTAGTTTAAAAAAATGGCACATAATTAGTGCAGTTCCATAAAGAATGTGAAGAAGAGTATCCCATACTGCTTCAGAGGGTTTTTTATGAACTGCTGATACATAGTGGTATTTGATATCTGAGCTTACATAAAAGTCTTTGAACCAGAGTAAATATGTTACAGAAGATGATGCTGGTTTGTATACTTTGACACCCCCCTCCCCCCAAACTAAAAGAATATCAGTAAATACTTTATAGTAAATTACTTTTAAATTTGTAAAGCTGTAGCAGAGGTGACATTGCCCTCTTGAAACTTTTGTGTCCAAGGTAATGGTGGAAGCTTATCGAAGAGATGCAAGTTCTAAGGACCAGCTGATTAGTGAACTGAAAGCTACAAAGAAGCGGCTGGACTCAGAAGTGAAAGAGTTAAAACGAGAGCTACTGAAAATTCAAGTTGAAAAACAGTCACTTGAATCTGAACATTCAAAACTACAGAAGGAAGTATCTCAGGTTCACCAGCAGATGGTGGAAATAGAAAATCATCTGCAGTCAGTGCAGAAAGAACGAGACGATATGGAAACACACCTACAGGTATGGAAGGTGTTAAACTTTGGACTTTGAGAGTGTCACATCCAGGATGCATTGCTATTTCTATTAACTTTAGAAATAAACAGAACGACCACCTGCAAGTTAAGGTTCTTGGTTACATATTTAATATTGTCTATACATTTGAGCATATACCTACCAACATTCTGTAAATACATGTTATGCTTGTTAACATCTCATGTAAGTAAGTGGGGAGAAGCACGCTACAGGGGTCGCAGAGGTGTGATGTGGAAGCAGTTTCCTTGGTCCCAAAGTGAACTCCATCTGAGAACAAAGACCAAACTAGAACTCTGTTTATACATGTTATGGTGATGGCCACAGAGGGAAGGATTAAAGA
>NW_008823913.1:1966894-1973431 GCF_000699105.1 Pygoscelis adeliae
CAGTTCATATTTAGAGATGGAAGTAATTTTGAAATTTCATGCTTATTCTTTTATAATCCAGCGTACAGCAAACATGGTTTTGTTCTTGCTCTCATGGGTACTTTTTTCCTTCCTATTAAGTCTTTGCAGTTCGATAAGGAACAAATGGCATCTCTTGCTGAGGCAAATCAGGCATTAAAACAACAAGTAGAACAAATGCAAGAAGAAGCAAAAAAGTAAGTGTTCTTTTAGCAGAGGCAAAAGAACTACAGCATTTGTTGTTCACCCTTTTAGCAGTCACTTTTCCTATTCCCTAGTCTTTCCTTTGTGAACTTTAAATAGTCAGAGAGTCAGTCATATCCATGGCAAAGTGTTGGTTGCATGCTACACAGTAGTTGCAGCTTCTCCTCTGATTCACTTATGCTTTTAACCAACAGTCTCTGCCATACAACATACTTATTGGAGCTAATCCTAATTACCAGTCACTGATTTTTAGCCTTGACTGGCTAGAATGTTGGCATTAATGAGAACCTCTTTTTTTTTCGACTGGTGATCACAGGGTTTTTATAATAGCTGACGTATCCACTAAGGATGTCGGATTAGATTGGATTCTTACTCTAAATTCTGTTATTTTTGGAGAGAGTAGTATATATTCCTTCATATTGGACTTCTAATAATTCTGACAAAGACCTTTTAATTACCATAAGTATTTTCTTAGAATGTTATCAAGAGTCTTCAAGGTATTGTCTTGCAGAGGGCCAGATTGTACCTTACCAACCTGATGGCTTTCTCTGATGAGATGGGTGACTCTGGGACAAAGGGGGAGAAGTGGATGTTGTTTTTTGTTGTGCCATGTGAAAAATTAATCTTTTAGTACTGTTTTCAGGCAGTTTTTGTTTTTACCTGACGTTTTGTTTTTCCTTTCACTCCAGGGCCATTACTGAGCAGAAACAGAAAATGAAGCGTCTAGGGTCAGATCTGACGAGTGCTCAGAAAGAGATGAAAGCAAAACATAAAGCCTACGAGAATGCAGTTGGCATTCTTAGTCGTCGGCTACAGGAATCTCTCGCTGCAAAGGAATCTGCTGAAGCAGAGTTGAGCAAACTAAAAGCACAAATCACTGATGATGGAAACAACCAGATTGCTCAAGTATGCAGATGTCTTAACATTGTTAGTACAAAGATAGAGCTATCTTGTTATTAAATACAAGTCTTGAAATACTATTTCACACTGAAGTGGTGAAAATATTTGGAATATAAAGCTAGATAAGAACGTGGTATCAGTGTTCTGAGCACTGAGAATTTCCTTAACTACATTTGGGCGAGGTGATTTGGCAGGATTTGGTTTGGTTGGTGGTTTTGGGGTTTTTTTGTTAGTGCTTTTGTTGGGTTTGTTTGTTTTTTTTAATGTTACTTGTATCTTTCAGGTTACCAATTGTAATCCAAGCTCAAGAGGATGATCAGTTTTAGTGCTAGATTTCCTGATTAATTTTTCTTGTTGGTTTGGGTTTTTGGTTTGGGGTTTTTTTGTTGGTGTTTTTTTTTTTTTTAAAGGCTCAGAATGTGAAGATTTTCCAAAATTCTAACTCTTACTACTTTTTTCTTATTGACAGTTAAAAGTTCTTCAGGGTAGCCATAACTTACTCATATATGTTGTGCTTGTGATAAGAAAACTAATTTACTGGGAGAAGCTCCAATTCCTTGGACCAATGGAGCAAGATATCAAATACACTAACAGCAGGTTGTAGCTGGATGTACGGGTCGAAAGCTCTGAGCAAGACCTTTACATTAAGCACTAGCACCTCATTTAATATTTGCTAGAGAACTAGGCTTTTTAACAAAAACAAAATTACTCCTGTAGATGAGCGATATACTAATCACGCTTGTGATCCCTTTGTCTTTAGGAAAGGATTCAAGCTCTGGAGACAGAATTGCAAGCTGTTAGCAGCAGTAAGTTGATGCTGGAAAAAGAGTTGCAAGAAGTTATTTCACTTACCAGCCAGGAGCTTGAAGAATACAGAGAGAAAGTGCTGGAACTTGAGGATGAGGTGATTGCTTGAATTTGCGTGGTAGATGGGAAAGTGATAGTAAAAAGTGCCTGAGAGGCAGGGAGAAACTTTAGTACCATAATTTTATTCCAGCAGTGCCAGGAAATCGGAATCTTACATAGGAAGCACTATGTCAGTGACACTTGCTAATTTTGCTGCCCTGTGCTGGTTCTTTGTGGTTTCATGAATCATTGTCATATAGGGGGAAGGAAGATGAGAGAGAAAAGTAGTTCCTGTATTGGATGCTAGCTGTGTCTGGTCATGAGACAGTGAGGATGCATGAATCATTACCTTCTGAAACTATTTGGAGTCATGGATGCTCAGTGATTCTGAGGGCAGGGCGGTGGTGTTCAGTTGTAGAGTTGCACAAAAAAAGATATGTATCAACTACTCTTGATCTGCACCTGAACAGTACTCCTGGATTCTGCTTTCTAGCAAGCATTTTAGCCAAAAGGAAAAAATACCTAGCTGAATTTATTTTGAAGTGTTCATTTAAAAAAGAAATCCCACTCTGGGAAAGCAAGACGTTTAATGAGTTTAGCTCACAACTTTTTTGTGGTAGTAATCTGGAGTTGTTTGGTGGTGTTTGTTTGATTTGTTTTTTTCTTTGGCTACAGCTTCAGGAATCTAGAGGCTTCAGGAGGAAGATAAAACGTTTAGAAGAAATTAATAAGAAGTTGGCCCTTGAACTGGAGCATGAACGTGGAAAACTTGCAGGTCTTAGTCAGTCCAACGCTGCTTTGCGGGAGCACAACAATATCCTCGAAACAGCATTAGCAAAAAGAGAGGCAGACTTGGTACAACTGAATCTACAGGTATTTGACCTCTTGATATAATATCTTCAGAAAGGAATTAGCTCATGTTTCTGATAACAGGATGTAGACACCTTCACTCATATGAAACAAAGTTGGTATATTTTCTCCAGATCTGGGTCTCCTGTGTGTTGCTTAACAGCAGTAATATAGGGGGCTAAACAAGAGATCAGAAATAAGACTTTGCACTAAACAGAGCTGTATCTTTTGGAAAAAAAAAAAATCACACTAAAATACTGGCAATAATGAAAGTGTGGCTCACTTAAGTTAGTTGGAACATACGAACTGTTACATACGGATTCATTGAGATGAATGATTGGGAAAGTTCTAGTAATATATTCGTGGGGTATAAGCAAATGGGAATATAGGCAATGAGCTACTTTTTAACCATCGCTACTTTTAAGGTTGAAGGGTACCATGAGGGAAGAGTTATCAGTGAACAGCAGAGAGAAGCCTTGCAATCCCTGCATTGGCTTGTGTTTCTATTTCCTCTGCTGGCATTTCTGGCCTTCCAGTGAGCCCGCACAAAATATGCGTTTGTTTTTGTGGTGTAATACAGGTTCAGGCAGTCCTAAAGCGGAAAGAGGAAGAGGATCAGCAAATGCAACAACTTATTCAAGCTTTACAGGCTTCCTTAGAGAAAGAAAAGTCAAAAGTTAAAGACCTTAAGAAGCAGGTAATGGCTCATCTTTTGTTTTATTTACTTAAAAGGTGATTTAAATGTGAAGTTAAGTATTTGAAAAGTAGCTTGAAACAAAATCTAGGCTTTATAACATACTGCTTCCTGCAGGGTCTCTGTCATGATGGCCAGTGGCTGAAAGATCAGTTGATGTCTTTTCTGTTGTGCCCTGTGTTAAGCATACTCATTGACTACCGGGAAAGTTCCATTATGACTTGTAATGCATGGGACACTTCCTGAAGTGATGGTACTTCATCCAAAATTCACAGCGAAGAAGCAGCCTGGCAAACATGCTTCTTCCATTATATATTGTTATTAACAGCCATTAGCATTAATAAAGATAACAGCACTAGTAATAGTTTTTTTAGACAAAAAGAGAAGTGTTAACAGCTGCACAACTTCCTTCTTGATTTGTTTTGTACCCTTTTAGTCTAGCTCCCTTTATGATTCACCTACAGTGATAAAACAAAGAAAAATTGCATCTTTTTTTTTTCTTGTAGGAAGCAGCAGCCAAAGCAGATGCAGCACATAACCGCCGTCATTACAGAGCTGCTGTGCTTGAGCTCAGTGAAATCAAGAAAGAGCTACATGCCAAAGAACTGCTTGTCCAAGCCCTTCAGGTTGAAGTGGACAAACTGCAGTAAGTAAATGTCCAAGTTCTTAGAGAATAGTAAATAAATCCTCTGAAAAAGCCATACATTAGTGAATTTTTGGTTTTGCCACTCTGGAGTGGATTATGTTGAAATGTACCCCAGCTGAGCCTGATCAAAGATGCATGTTTGGAGTCTAGGCGAATACTTGCATTTTTCCATCTCTTCATAATTGTTAGACCTGAAGTGCGCTTTATTTAGGCTTCACCATCTGCTTTTTTTACAGTTTCAACACAGATTTCTACTATTTCATGTTACTAGTTAAGGATTAATGCTTCATATACATCCTATTATTCTTCTCTCTTTCACATCCCTGAGGAACTACATAGAGGATGAATTTGACTGTTGAATATGTTCCACAATATATTAAAATTCAATTTGTTTTCTTGTATAGAAGATAATTTCTTACAATCTAAGAAAATATCAGACCTACATGAGAATGAATATAAGGTTAACCCTATTCCTCCTAAAACAAAAGCAAAATTGCTGACAGGTTTTTTGGGTTTTGTTTTGGGTTTTTTTTTTACCGCATAATCTATTGTTTGTAACTGGACTATTACCAGTGCTCAAGGACTTTTTTTTTTTTTTCCCAATATTTAATGATATATTCATGCATCTGTCTTGTATAAAATCTTTTTGTGATTTAACTCTTGCTGTGAATGTGTTGGCAAAGCCTTCGGTCGAAGCTATAATTAACCAGGTTCCATGCACTGTCATGTCATTTATGGTTACATAGCTAACTCGGTGAACTACTTGTTTTAAAGGATAGATTGAATAACTGCTGTGTCTGTTAATCCTGCTGTGCAGGGTAGAGGATGAAAAACATTCCCAGGAGGTATCACAGTTTCAGCAAGAGCTTGCAGAAGCTAGGTCTCAGCTCCAACTTCTGCAGAAAAAGCTGGATGACAAGCTTAGTGAACAGCCTGTAGTAAGCCAAGAGGTAAAAACTGCACATTTACTGTGTTTATCCTTATTTATGATGCATTGTATGACTTCATTTGTCTTTTAATTCAGCACTTTTAATGAAGTTTTTCTAGGTTTTCTTAGAACCAGGAAGGGTTCCTGAGACATAATAATATATTTCAGATTTTGTGGTTGATTGCACCTATAAATAATTCTAAAGATACTTCCCCGCCCCCCCATAGGTGGAAGACCTCAAGTGGGAAGTAGAACGAAAAGAAAGAGAAATTGAAACACTTAAGCAGCAGTTGGATATGAGTGAACAGCGCAGCCACAAGGAGTTAGAAGGGATACAAGTTGTTTTGCAGGTATTTAATCTAGCCGGTGGAGATTCTGATAGATAACTGGTATTGCTGTAGGGGGATAATTAAAACAGTATTTTGATTGTTTAAAAGCATACTTATACTGATACTTTTCTGATACTTACTTTATAAATCTTTATGAATAAAGATTTATTCACTGTATGTTTGCAGTGTCTTTACTTTTCTCAGTTTTACTTTGACTGTGCTGTTACCTTCTTATTTCCTTGACCTTACGCCATTAAAATAGGCTACTGACTTTTTCTAATCTAATTTCTGGTTTTCTGCCAGGGCAAATTGGTTTCAAATAGCAGTGTTATGTGTTGTTTCTTTTTTTAGTTTCTCCTGGAAACTAAAAAAAAATGATAAAAACATTACTTGGATGGAATTTTTATACTGTTTCCCTGTATCACGTTGATTCTCTACTCTTCCCATTTAGAATATCAAGACCGAGTTGGAAATGGTGAGGGAAGACCTGTCAGTGACTCAGAAGGATAAGTTTATGCTGCAGGCTAAAGTGACTGAACTGAAGAACAGCATGAAGTCGCTGCTGCAGCAGAACCAGCAACTGAAGTTGGACCTGAAGCATGGCAAGATGAAGAAGGTATTTAAATAGGAAGAATAGATGTTGTAGGGTACCAGAAAATACTCCGCTAATGCTCTTAAATTAAAGTACTGGAAAATACTCCACTGCAGGAAACCTGGTGAGAATTCTGAACTGAAATGCCTGCCTGTGATACAAACTTAACTGATATTCTGATATTTAAATGATAAATACAAGAAGACTTGCAGGCAAAAGTAACTACTGATCTTGACTTCCCACGTTTTACTTCAGAGATCTTTGTGTTTAGCTATTATCATACTTTTACATTTTGATTTATAATGATAAAGCAAAAAGGTAGCACTTAAATAATGAATCATGGGCAAATATGGAGTTAATACCTTCTTATAGTTAATACCTTCTTAATGTTCATGTGGCTATCATCTCCATACTGTCTAGTTTTTCATCATTCCACAATTTCAAAAGGTAACTATTAGTGGTTTCTTTGAGTTTTCTGATTTGCTACTAGTACACAGAAAATGCGGTAATAGTAGATCTTCTGCTCTTTCC
>NW_008823913.1:1973451-1980432 GCF_000699105.1 Pygoscelis adeliae
TAGTGAGACAGGATTTCGTATGGAAGTGTCCATTTCATTCTTTTAGACATTGGTCCCTATACCTCATCCTGCAGGTTCCAGAATTTCCAAAAGGATTTCTTTGATTGTACTTAACCTATTTATTTTTTTTCTGAATTGTTCTCTTAACTATACTGAAAGACAGTTATTAAAATTTGTGAAGATCCAAGTCATTTGCTTTAAATCCTTCCTGTTTGATTTCTTTAGTAGGGCGAGTTCTTGAGTAAGTCCTTGTAGATGCTGTTTGTTTACTTGTGAGCATGGCTAGCAGATGACATTAGGTTAGGAACTTTTGCTTGGGACCCATGAGACTTAACATGAATGTGCTTCTGATTCCTGCTTTATAATGCAGATATGTAGAGTAGTGTGATGCAAGACTTTCTATGTGGTAAAAATGACATTGATGAAATAACTTAATTGTATTTCTGGATCTTTTTTTTTTTTTTTTTTCTTTAACCAGAGGAAAGAACTGAAAGGAGAGAATAACTCTTCAAATCCTGTGACTCCAGTCAAGATTCCTGATTGTCCAGTGCCTGCTGCCTTGCTGGAAGAACTGTTGAAACCATCGACAGCTGTGAGCAAGGAGCCTTTAAAAAATCTGAACAGCTGTCTCCGGCAATTAAAGTATGACCTGTTATTTTCAACCGTATTAAATAATGTTAAAAATGTTTCCAAGAAAACAGCTGCCGGCCTAAGAAAAAAAGGATTTGTACAATGAATTCTCTTCCTCTTATTGGGACTATATTTAGGACAGTAGGATGTTCTGTCATTGTAAGTGCGTGCTTATATGGTAATGAAATAGGGAAGAAGCCTTTACAGTAAACTAGACAAAATGTCCGTCCTAAATCATACACAGCAGAACAAACCAGAAACAGCTATTTCTAGTTGTTCTTGCTGGTGGAAAAGCTGGTGTTCTGTCTCTTCACAGCATAAAAAAGGCTGCTCGTGATAGGAGCCCAAGCAGTGTGTTAGTAAGAAACCTCTACAGAGGAAGTTCTTTCTGCCAAAAACATGTTTTCAGATCTTCTCTTACAAGGTCGCACATGAGATTCTGAGCAGGAAAGCTACGACTTCAGGAAGATGGGGAGTTCAGGTTATTAGGAGAGCTGAGCTGCTGTTATCACCTCAGTTGATGTTTGAGGGGAGTAAGCTTGTGATAATGTTCTGTGATCCTGTACTACCAGACTAGTCACTTTGCTAAGTTGGTGTCTGACTAAAATCATAATGTGTTTATCTAGTTATTTCTCTGTGCTGCTTTCCTCACCTCTACCTCCCGTGTTGTCTTTTATACCTGCAAGAGTAGCATGTTCATTAGGTTGCAAGTCACCAAGTGCCTTTACTGAGGAAACAGTGTTGCATCATCCCTGGTAATGAGTATGTGCAGCAAAGGAGCTGCTGCATTGTTGGCCCTTATTTTTTAATTAAGCGTATTCTATTTGTTTTGCTCTTAAACTAAAGAAAGACAATTCCTAAGCTTCCTGTAGACTTCTTTCTCTTGTATACAGCTATAGCTTAGATAGTCTTGGAGTAGGTATCAAGAATCAGAAAAGTAATTTTCTGATCTTGCATTTAGCAGTTAGCTTTCTGCTTGTTAATTTTTGCTTTTTTGTTCTCAATACTTTCAAAAGGCAAGAAATGGACAGCCTTCAGCGTCAGATGGAGGAACACACCATTACAGTACATGAATCAATGTCTTCGTGGACTCAGATTGAAGGGCAGCTAACGGACCTTACCTCCACCAGTCCTGCAACTGCATCAGACCAGCAGGAGATTCCTACTATAGATGAAAAGAAACAGAATTGTAGTGTTAGTGACAAGGAAGCTTTGACACTATAACCTCCTTATCAGTTGTCTTTCTTCCTATTGCTTTAAGTATGTAAACAAATCTTTACCAAAATTATTTATTTATTTCATTTTTAAAAATGGTGTTCAGAGTTGTGCTTTTGCCTGTAGAAGCAAAGGGCATGGTTTTGAGAAACTGGTGTAATATTAAATGCAGAACGTGCTATTCCAAGGGTTTGTTTGAAACCTTACCACAATAATTCTGTCATGTTGAGGACTGCCAAGTGGTAAATCTAGCTCATTTTGGGGTTTAGTAAGAGATTCAGATGAAGGTTTAAAATGAGGTCAAGAGGAGCATCTGGTTCCAGGTCTGTATTTGTTCAGTCTGGGTAAGTTTGTCAAGGAATGACTGTTAATTATGTAACATCTGGGGTTTGGTGTCTTGTTGTTTTTTTTTAATGGGGGGGGGGGGCAGGGGATGTTGTTTTCCCCCATCTTGGGTTGTATCCAAATCACAGGGTAAAATAAATTCTGCTCATGTTCAGCCATTTAGCAGTGGTTGAGAACTGCATATTCTGAGCATCCGCTCTCCTCCCTCCTATAATCTCTTATTCTTGAAATTCAGATTACAAATATCTGTATTTAAAGAAAAAAAAGTCATTTGAAGCCATTCCTACTTATGAAGATGACCTCTGACTTACAGCAAAAGAAACAAGACTGTAAAGACAAGCAATGCAGACCAGTATGTATCTTTGGCAGATTTGCCTGGAATGTTTTCTGAAGTATCAGTTTTTCTCTTACAGTCGCAGGCCAGTAGGGAGCTTTTGCTTCACTGCACAAACACTTCTTGCACCTTTTTAGTTCAACTTCTGAAGTAGACACCCTTGAAAAAGGTATGCGTGTAATATATATATAAAAGAAAATAATCATAATTTTCTGACTTTGAATATCTGTTTTAATATCCTTATATACTGTAAGTTAAGACTGACACGAAGGTTTTCTGTTACTGTCATTGTTTTAATGTTACATTTAAGTTCGCTGTTTTTTGACATACTGTACCAATGGCTTAGGGAAATTAGCCCCTAAAGCCAGAGCTTTTAGAAATGTAATTATTTTTACTTTAAAAGACAAAATTATAATGCCTATAAAATTACTATTTTTATTAGCTTTATCTTCTCCCACACACTTCCCCTACTTTTTGCACCCTCTATTACAAGGTGTCCACCATGAATGGAAATGTTGGTACTGTGGCAGCCCCTCTGCAGAGCACCTTGACTAGATTATTATTAAAGCAGCCCGCTTTAGATTCCTTCACCTTTGGTCCCGTTGCTCCATGTGGCTTGTAGTGCAGTGATAAGCCCACCCCCTCCTCATTCAAAAATTCAGTGTGGAGGTACTGCTTCGCCTAATGTGCTAAAGCACAAATCAAAATATACATGACATTACTTGGACAATTTAGTGGCAACTCATGTACTACCATGTTTTTGTCTTTAAAACATAAAGAAAACAGGTCAATTATATCCACTATAGTTTGGTGTTTTAAAAAAAATCTAACGAGTACAAGTAGATTAAGTGGCTGGGGAAAAAAACAAAAATCCTATCCATGTATTTTTCCGAAGAGACTGTTGCTGCTTTTGGATGGGGTTGGTTGGTCAGGGGAGGAAATGATTGCAGTTTGCTTAGCAGTAAGGCAAAAAATAAGCAACCAAATGAACAAAAAACCCAAACCCACCCATATTTATCCGAAGTCTGATTTCTCATAATTACCAATTCAAGCTCTAGTCCAGTTGAACACTTAGCACTTAAAGTGTCGATACTGACTGATTTCATGACCTTCAGCTACTGGATTTTAACTTACATTTTACTGGGATCAAAGTCAAGCGATGCTAAAAGTCAAGGTTTTGAAATTGGTGAAGGAAGAAATGCATTCGTGTGGCATTAGGTGCCCATCATACAGAATTACCAAACAATTCAAAGAAAAGTCAAAAGCTTTACAGACTAGCTTAGACATGTTACTGTCTGCGTACTGCTGCAGTGTACTTGGCAGAGTAAATGGTACTGATTATCTTGCTGCTGCCATGTTCTTGAAGTTGCCTGTGCATTAAGCTCAAAGAAGAAGAAAAAAATGCAGTATTGTTAAAGAACAAAATTAAAACTACGTAATGAATAATATATTCAGTACAATAAAGTTATCAAACATTCAGGATTTTAAATAAAATAACACTTGTGCAGTGTTAATGTTGCTGTTTATTTTAGTAAATACATTGCCTACAGTTAAGAATCCATTATGTTTTAATCTCTTAAGTTTGGCAACAGTTGTATGGATAAAGGTTTTATCTGGTATCAAAGAAGCCAGAATTGTTAGAAACAGAATGTCTCTTCTTTTTGTATCAATAATCACACCGCATTCTTGTTTTCAGTGCAGTGCTGCATTTTCTCACAAGCTCCTTCTAAAGACATCTGAGCTTGTACAATCAAGTAGTCTTACATGCGTGTTTTTCCTTTTAAAGATGAGGGAGCTGTTGTGCTCGGATTAGATTTCCACACTGACCCACCTGTGTCTCTCTGAAAGTACCTGGACACCAGGTGTTTTCATTTTATATTCACCATGTGTTTTTTCTATAAACAGAAGCACCGTGCCATTTACTTAAATGAAGGACAGACGGTGAGACTTGAGGGTCTAAATCTGGTGAGGTACTAAGTCAATTAAGTTATGGAAGTCACTAGGAAGCCTTCTAGAAGGACCACGCAGCATGTGATAAAAGCAAGGCCTTTTCTTTGAAGCTCACCAGCTATGTTTCTTAATTATCCAGAGAAATAGTTGCTGTTTTATTAAAAAGCCTCACCCTGAGGCTGAGCATGCTCACTCTACAAAGCTTCAGGTCTCTGCTGTCAGGCAATAAAACAAACTAGTTGTAGG
This sequence comes from Pygoscelis adeliae, assembly GCF_000699105.1. Lineage (NCBI taxonomy): Eukaryota > Metazoa > Chordata > Aves > Sphenisciformes > Spheniscidae > Pygoscelis > Pygoscelis adeliae. The sequence goes on from NW_008823913.1 coordinate 1,978,172, forward strand.
AATGAAAATTGCCTCCCCCCTACCTGTCGCAGCACTACCAAATACATCAGAGGAAAATCTGAATAATAATCTCTTTAAGAGTTGTTTCTTTTCCTTTTTTAAGCACTGCAGTAGAATGTATTTTCCACGTCTGTTTCTTCAGTGGTTGCTACCTACTAAACTAAGTCTTGTCGGTGAAAGAGAAATGTCACTGTAATGTGAGAACGTTTCCCAAGTGATGAAAGTTGGTAAATGCTGCAGCATTACTTTTTCAGATGCCGTTGGGTTTTTGAGGACTCTTGAATAATTGTGGATTTAAAAAAAAAAAAAAAAAAAAAACGAACCAGCAAACCCAACAATGGAAAAAAATGTTAGTTACCGAGTCTCCGGTGTTGCTGAACATTGCATAATGCTCCATTCTATTGTCTTCCAGATTTCTTGGAAATATTTGTGCACTGTATTGGGATCAGCTGAGCCCCTTATCCACTTATGCAATGGGAGGATCTGATCCCATACTGTTTATTCAGGCAATATCCTAGCTGAAATCTATGAGAATTTCATGTATGTCAAGAGTAGAGTAATATCCAGAATGAAAGTTCTAGTGCTCCTATTTTTGTGGATTACTTATTCCTCCTTAGGGGAGTGAACTGCAGTGGCATGAGTGTTTTAATGTTAGCTATGACAACAATAAAGGTGCACTGGGGACAGATAGTATTATCAATATAAATCTAACTTAAAGATGACAAATTCACTACTGGTGATGCAAAAGCTTGTGATGTATGTTTTATTAACTTTGCCGGGGAAGTGTGAATAGTTGCATGTGACTTGCTGTGACCAGAGCCTTTAAGTATTTTCATGCGAAAGCAATTACAGTCCAAAGTAATTACTAATGCTCCTCAGCTGTCATCTGATCACTCTCGTCTCCTACTAACCTGTAACACTTCAGTCTTGGGCAGTAGGGCAGCCTAATTTCCAATACAGATGCACAGATTTCTAGGGGAGGGAAAGATGTTCTGGATATTGTAAATGAAATATTGTTATGTTTTATACATGACATTCAGCAATGTCTGCTTAGGATGTGTGTATAAAGATAGAAATTAATCATTTCATGTTCTTGAGTGGATAACCCAGGGGATGGAGGAGTTACGCTATGTACAATTAATGTTTATGATCATACAAAGCATGTTGATTGTAAGAATAATGTGCATAGGAATTCCTTTAAAAGTTTTGTGCAATAAACTATTTTTGGTAAAGGGCTCCATGTTGTTTCTACTTTTAAAGAGAAACTAGCATCATCTTCTCTTTGGTTTTGGACAGTAATTTTTATGTTTAGGATTCTGAACATGCTGTATAGCCACCTTTAAGGAAGAAAAAAACAACTTATTTTGAAAGACTACATTATTGTGTATTGGTTTTTCACTGATTTTTAACACATCTACAACACGTTGATTGTGTTTGTATTTCCATTACTTTTCCTTTTTTCAGTTTGCTGAACCTGCCAGGGAAGAAATGTAATGAGTGTATCTCCCTTGGCCTGAATTTGCCACCATCCGAAGTCTGAGTGTACAAAACGTACACAATGCAGAAATGTCATCCTGATTCTAAATTAGCCAGCTGCAGTGATGAGGAAATACATGACTGTACCTTGCTTGTCACATAAAACAGTGCGAGTTAAAGGGATGTTGTCAACTGCTTCTTGAAGGCCTGCCATTTTGTCCCATCATTTAAACCAGCAACTGACCGGCCGGCGTATAGTACACAGTGGCTGTACCCGTAAGGTAGGGATGTGATTACACCTGATGGGACGACTAGTTTAGATCTGTCAACGGACTTGTTTCCTTCTAATGCACTAGAGGCTTCCTTCTTCACGGTCTTCCATCTCTGCAGGCTTACCCCAGGCTACTGCAGTATTTTGAGATTAATGCTTAAGACTGACCCTTCCTTTTTTAAAGAGTACTTTCTTCCGAAGTGCTTGCGCGTCGTGTCTTCGCAAGCACCGAGGCTGCCGCTTGGAGGACAACCGAGGGTAGTTCCAGCCCCTGCCTGCCTGGTCCCGGTGCCTCGAAAACCGCCCTTGCAGCCCACTCCCAAAGCGGGAAGGGGCAAGACCCCCGCTGTTGACAGGCCAAGCTCCATCCTGCCTTTTGCTGAAGCAGCTGACGGCCCGCTGACCCCGGGTTTCCCAGGCCTCTGCCGCCCTGCCCTCGCAGCCGCTTAGCGCCAGCCCGACGGCGGCCCCGCCCGTTACCTGACAACTGACCTCCGGGAACCACAGCCCCGGA
>NW_008823913.1:1981580-1982747 GCF_000699105.1 Pygoscelis adeliae
TCACGCGTCCCCGCGCTTGCTCTCCGCTAGCTGAATCCTCTCCCGCGCCGAGCCTGCCTTCCCCTGCTCGGTCTAGAAATGGGTGTTCGTTTCTCGTTCCTGGGAAGTCGTGTCCCCCCTCCCCCCCCCTTCTTTTAATCTGGCTTTCCTGTAGCTTATTCCAAGTTTGTTTTGCAGTTCTCTTTCTGCCGCGTTGTTCCTAACTGTCGGCTAATTTGGCAACAGGCAGCATAGACTAAATACCCCATTGCATAGCCACAATTATTCTGCCATGTGCAAATCCTAGCAGTCAAAATACAGCCAAAGACAGGATATGTCTCTCACTTAATTCCTGCCTCAAGGAGAAAAAGAAAGTCTGTTTTCTTACATTGCTAATTTACTGAAGGATTTAATGAGTAGTGGAATAAAGTAATAGTGCCATCCGTAAAAGTCAGTCATTCGTTCTCTCTGGGTACTAGTCTTGATTTTTTTGGAGGCAGATTCTGCTGTTTCATACTGATGCAGTGAGACAAGGGAAAATACAACTCCTACTCATTCTTCCAGATTTTGGTTGATTTGGAAGGAGCCTCGGGCATGCGTTTGTTGTTAAAGCAGTTATTCGTATTTGTAAAGCCACTAAAGGTAACTTGCAAGACCTTGTGTGCTGAACTAGATAATGTAGCTGCATCAGCGCTGGCTGTACTCTGGATCACTTGAAGTTGCATAAAATGCATTTTAAGGTTCAAATAATCACCTTTTGCACCTGCTTGTAGCAAATGATCGAAGGATTATCTTAAAACAGGCAGTTGCTATTTCTCAGGTTTGCAAGTCACACCTTTTGTTTTGGACAGATCAAAATAGGTGATGTGGTTAAAAATGAATAAATGCTTATCTATGTTAGCTGGAAGCTTGATGTCAGATTACAAACGTATTTCATGAAAATTTTGTGTTGTCCTTCCAACGTTTTTCCTGTTTCGACAGCAAGCTTATTGTAGAAAACTCTTCGTGCTAACAGTAGATCTTAAACCACAGATTAATTTCTTTACTGTTGGTCTGCTTTGTCATTTCACTCTCTGATTTAGTTCTGCCTGAGTTATAACGGACACGTGAAATAAGTATTTTTTTCTTACATAGTTGAGGAAGAAAACTTTAGGTGCCAAGTTCTATCAAAACATGAGATCCCAGAGA
>NW_008823913.1:1982768-2014078 GCF_000699105.1 Pygoscelis adeliae
CTTAACCATAAGCCAAGAAGAAAGACTTTTGCATGTGCCTGCATACTCTGTGTGCATGAATTATATGTATGTGAGGGTCTGCTCTTCTGCAGAATGATTGTGCTGTTTCTGAACCCTAAAAATAGGAGCATTTCCTGAGTTAATTCTTTAGGGCATTATATTATGGTGACTCTTTTAAAGTGTTTTTATTGAGTTGTTTCTGCAATAAACTTTCTTGCCTCTGAGTTTTCATCTTCATTGTGTTTTTTCAGTTATACAATCTCAAAAAGAAAATCCTTAGAATAGCAAGGTTTGATACTCTTATAATTGACCTCAGGGCCACGTTTATTTAAAACATAATGGCATCAAATTTAAAGTAGGTGATTAAGAATCAAAAATAAGTGAGAAGATCTTTCACATCTCTCTTGGCAGTCTTGTGGGCAAATCAGGTAACCGTAACAATGAGGTTGCTTGGAGGTTCAGGAATCATAAGGGAACTAGAATACTTTGGGGAGGTAGCTCGGCAGCATCAACTGTGGCTTTGTCACCATTTGGGGCTTTTTTTTTTTTTTTAAAGCTGAAATACTCTCATTTCCCATAGTTTCAGTGAGGTTCTAGTTAATATTCGTGAAATATTCTGGGACTGAGGTATGTTCTTTAACCACAAGATGTTTAAACTTGGACATTCAAGAAAAAGAAACAACTCTCAAAGAAAATGGCCCTCAAAGAAAACAACCCTCAAACTCATGTAACTGTCAAGTTGTGATAATATTTGAAAACCTACTTAAAGTTTGGCATTAGCATCTTTTCCCATAGTATTTCCTATTATTAGAAATGTAATAGTTTTGAAGTCGGATTCAGTGACAATTTTACTTGGCTATATTGACTATTGCTAAAAGTTATGAAAACAGCTCTGTGTGTTCGGTTTTTTTAAATACATGAAAAGTTTGTTTCTTTACCAGCTTAATCCTAGGGTAATTTAAAAAGCAAAATTGTCATGTCTATTTTGCTGGTGTATTTTATGATACTACTCTTGGCAATACACATGGAAAAATAAGGGAGTTTGACTATACTGTGAGTCTATGATGAAGACACAATTTTGGAATTACTTCTGAGTTTGTATACTCTGATAAAATGAATAATTAACTTCTTAGGATCCAGTATTTAGAGCACTGCATCCCTGCTATGTTAGGGTGCAGCCATTCACCTTCAAGCCTCGCATTAGTTTCCCAGGCAAAGGTTCTTGCCCATCAGACTGGATGCTCTGACTCTGACAAGGACTGCTTGTGCACCCTGTTCATAAAGCAGAACTCATAAATTGTGGACATTTCTCTTACTGCCACATGTGTCCACAAATGCTCTTTTGAGGAGATTTAACTTAAAATTACAGTTGATACTGACTTCATACCTGGGAGATTGCTTTGTCTCTAAGGGAGTAATATTAGGAGTTGTGTTATTCCAAAAAACAGCATGATTAAAAAAAACAGAAATCAATTCATGTGAAAAAGCTGCAAATGTGTGTTCCGGTAGTCTTAAGTTTCATAAACTGAAGATGAAACCTGGAATTGAAAATAAAGTACTAAAAATGCCATACATGCCTATCCAAACCAGTATAACCCATAAAATGGCTAGGTGGTGAAGGAAGGGTCAATTTAAGGAGGGAGTGAAAGCAAGCTGAAGGAATATGACAGCCCAATCACGTCTATCCTAAAGCTGTCCTTTCTAACTAGTGTACAGCACTAGTAAAAAAAGTCACAGCCTTTGTGGAGATAGATGGATCCGGTATCTGATGAAATAACTTTAAAGCTTCTTATGTTCTTGAGCTGCCCAAATCGTGTATTTTTCACTTGTGTTTTTCACAGCAAGAAATTTGTATCGGCATCACGTTGGTTTTAGCATCTTCTTGCTGACTGTGCAGAAGCTGTAAGTGTGTGGATTACATGGAGGGAAGTGAGCTGGGGGACTTGTAGTATCATACCAGAGAGAAGGATTTTCCTTTGGAAATTGAGAAATTCTTCCAGCTCCCACTCTTCGTCAGAGAGGGAAATCTGAAAAGATCAGCTGTTCTGGTCTTCTGGCTGTTTGCTCTCAAAATGGGGGCTGGGAAACAACATGTTGTGTAAATAGTTCCAGCCTTGCATCATGGCCAGAGATAGACTCCCCTGGTTGCTGCATCATACTTATGCCTTACACTTTTGTCAGCTAGAAATTCTTATGGAAATAATAGAAGTAGTGCTGTGCTTTTAGCTGTCGGTGCTGCCTAACCAGAATCTCTTACTGGGGCTAACTAGTCATTGTGTTCTTGTATTCCATTACATACGCAGATTGTGCCTTTCTTGGCAGGAATCAAATATTTCTCAGTCTGTCATAAATTTTCATGTATAAATATTCTGGATTGAATTTTCACTCCAAAAGAAATTTGAAAAGGACAAACGAGAATAAAATGTAAGCTCTAAGTACTCTTTCAAGTAGTTGTGAGAGGAGGAAATAAACTCTAGGTGTAAGTCTGATCACATTAAAAACATTTTTAAGCTTTGAGTTGAAAAGTATTTTGTCTTCTCTGCAACTGTGATAATCTCTTCAGAATCTGAAAAATTGTTGTGAGACACTTTTTTCCTTGGTTTTAATACAGCATTTAAATAGCAGAAAAAAAGTTGTGTTGTTCTTCACAGTTTATCTCCTCTCTCTTTTGGCTTTCCTATAGGTGAAATAACAATGGATGCAATATTATCCCGATTGAAGAAGCTCACCCCTGATGAGCTTAGAGAAGAAATTATAAGAGCAGGACTGAAATGTGGGCCCATTACCTCGACTACTAGGTTTATTTTTGAAAAAAAATTGGCTCGGGAGTTGTTGGAGCAGCAAGGAGCACTGGAGGAAAAAGGATCTGCTCTGTCAGAGGAGGCTGCTGGAAATGTCCCGTCTGTAAGCAGCCGGGCAGAAGCACAAAAGGTTTGGAAAACTACGGCAGTGAATCACAACGGTCATGGAAGTGTTTCTGAGGAGGTAGACTTTGGGTACTGTGTAGGTCTGAACCCTCCAGAGGAAGATGCTGTGATGCACGTGAACTGTTCAGCTCCAGTCTGTGGAGCGGGATGTGTTGATTCACAAATTGGTACTCAGACACCATCCAGAGATCCTCCACTATTCTATGGTGTTTGTCCAGTTTATGACGACATATTGGCAAGGAATGGTGAATATTAATTTCCTTTATTTCCAATGATAAGCATTTTACAATCATATCTAAATAGACCTTTTTCTGTATAGCAGGCGATATGAACACCACTGTTAGTATTTTAAGTATTGCTTGAAGTATTTTTTTGTTTCTGTAAATAGTATTTATTGGATCTTCTGAGGCATAGGAACACAGTTATAAGACACACCAGGTGTTCTGCCACAATAGTTGATACACATGAGGATTCTCTACTCGATGTAGCTCAGATGAAAAAAATTATTTCCTACTGCTACTCTCATACCCATCCTGTGCCTTTAATCCCTCTCAAGAATAAAAAGTAGTCCTACAAATAAGCAATCAAAAAACTTTAAACTGTCATTAAATGATCTCTTCTAACAGACTTCGTATTTTCCTTTCTATCTTAATGCCAAATGGTATCTAGAAGCGTCAGTCCTTCACATTTTATTGATGAATACTGCAATAAGGAATTATTAAATTACCTAGTGGCAGGATTACAGTAGTGCATAAAGAACCATTTACTCTGAGACAGTAGCAAGTATTCTTTCTCATAAAAAGGATATTCAGATATCTTAATTTGAAAAAATTAACGTTAATGCAAAACGAGAGGAAGGAGAAGGATTTGGTTCATACCTAAGGTTCTATGTAGACGTCTTAAAAGTTGTGACAGTGGATCACTTACATAGCTGATCTTCCTGAAGAAGAGGACATGGAAAGTAATGCAGGGTGACTAAGCTCTGAGTTTGCTTTTCAGTCTGGATGTGAAATACTTGTTGAAGCTGGCCTATTAAAAAAAGATGTTCAGATATTGATGGATATGAATGGCCAAACACTGTACACATGTCACCTGGTGTTAGCTGGAGTGTGTAAAATTCTTCTGTTCGGTTTCCAAGAGAGAAAATTGAAAAGGACTTGTGATTCTTATGCCATGTTTGGTAGAGAAACAGTTTGAGACCAAAGCTGGAAGGATAGTCTGACAATTTTGTAACCTGTTTCTTGGAAGAAATCTGAGATTTTTGAAATAACTTAACTTTGATTGTACTTCGGTGCAGAGAGAATACATGTTTATGAAGATAAAAAGGAAGCTCTCCAAGCTGTTAAGATGATTAAGGGTTCCCGTTTTAAAGCTTTTTCAAACAGAGAGGATGCTGAGAAATTTGCTAAAGGAATCTGTGATTATTTCCCATCTCCAAGCAAGTCCTCTTTATGTTTGTCTCCAGTGAAAATGGGATCGTTTAACAGAGGTAAGTGAGGGTGTTCATCTGTGTACAGTAGAAGCAATATACAATCTGTTAGTTTTTATGAGAGAAGAAGCAACAACTTCATAACCAATATACTAATAACAGAAAAAATTTCAAAGGGTGAAGCATCTTAATAAATTGAAGTCCCTTCAGAGTGGTGGTGTTTAAGATAAGCTGTAAACAAATGTTAGATCACAGCTCCAGAGCTAATTCACCAAACTAAATCACTGTATAAATAGATAGGACAACCAGTATTTAATTACATTTTTTCTGTTAAATAAATCAGAAATGGGCAATAAAAAGCATATTTTAATTTTTTAATTCAAATCTGGTTTTACTTCTGTATAAAATTATACTGTCACTGGAGGAGTCATCCTTAAAGTTAATTGATGCTTTTCCAAGAGAGGAGCACCAAAGTTTATATACAGAAATAAAAAAAGTAAGGTATGTTGGAATCCTGCCATTTCTTTTGTAAAGAACTACCACAGAAGTAGGGTCGAGTCCCAGGAATCTATGGAAAGACTGCTTTTTGTGTTTTAAAGCATAAGGTTCGGCCTTCAATGTATGGTTTCTATGGTCTATGTTACGATAAAGTAAACTGGTTACTTTTAAAAGCAATTGTCGTTCTGGTTTGCATGAATTTTACACTAAAAAATGTTGCTGCTGTTCTAAAGCTGAAATGTTGGTAATGGCCTGCATAGATATGTTGCTTAGTAGTCTATGGTTATATTTGGTAGGATTTTATTTTACTTATGGACTTCAGGATTTTCAGGTTTAATAAGACGCTGATAAAATTGCACAATATGTTAAAACTGTATTTAATTGTTAAGTAAGTTCATAAGTTCAGAAATAAAATAGTAAACACTGATCATATTTCACAGTGTTCCTAGTTGCTAGATTAAAGGGACTCGGTAGTCACAGAACTGCAAAAGCAATTTTAATATTCAGAAAATTCTTACTTAGTGTTGAATTTTGCTTTTAAGTTTGGATGGAAGGAGGTTGGTAATTATAAAATTTACCAATGCCTATTAAGTCTGAAACAGTTTTACAAGATGACTAAGTCATATTCTCCTCCCTCCCTATTACTAACTACTAGTATTTTTAAACGTCTTGTCATTGACCTCAACTTTTTTACTCCTGTACATTAAAGATGCAAAGTTAATACATATTTTAGATTAAAAGCTTATTTTTATGGTCTGGGTATGAAAATAGTGATCACTGAAAAGCTTGTATCTAGAAACATGTTACTTGTGTTTCGATAGATGGCTTATGCTCCCCTGAGACCGAAACTGCTAATAAGGAGAGAGCCAACAGTTACAAAAGTCCACGTACTCAAGATCTTACCGCTAAACTTCGGAAGGCTGTCGAGAAAGGAGATACAGCAACATTTTCAGAACTTATTTGGAGTAACCCTCGCTATCTGATTGGGTCAGGAGACAATCCAACAGTTGTACAGGTAAAAAAAAAAAAAAAAAAAAGAAAAATCCAAGTTCTGGTTTAGTGATTTAGCTTTGAGGCCTGATAAGGCGGAACTGGAAGGAATGTTGTTTCCTACTCTTCCTTCAAGATATCTTGTTTCACCAGTGCAAAGTTTCTCAGTGTTTATTGATTCTAGCTGAAAGCTAAGAGAAACGTGGCAGTTGTCTGTCTTGCGTAAGTAACCCATCATAACTGAGAGTTCCCTTTGCTCCAGAAGAGCTAAAGTAAAGAAACTGAGTACGCAGTTCTTCAGCGGAAGAATAGTTTTATCCAGTAGTGAAAGAATAGTCTTGTCTTCATATAGTATCGATCTCCTCCAAATGATTCCAGTCTTTTTTAAATAGAATGATTTTAAGGAACGGGCTGGTGCCTAGGCTTGTAGCTTTCTGTTCCTACAGTGCTGCTTACCTCGGCACCAGCATTAAATTTCAAAATGTGCTCTGCATCCATGTATAAGATACCGTTTAGCAGACGCTGACAATCTTACTTTAACAAATGACTTCTGTCAGACCAGCTTTGTGAAGTTGTTGAAATTTTGTATGTAATATTTACAGCAAACTGAATTTTTTTGTATGTATACACACACCCATTTTCCTGCTCTTTTTATACACTGAACTTCCCATCTCCTTTTATTATGTGGTATCTTAATATACCTTCTTTGCCACATTTTTGCCCTAGATGTAAAAAAATACTATAGCTGAGTATAAGAATAATTTCGTTAATTGTAAGAATAATGTGGGTATAAAGATGCATAAGTCTATCATATAATTTACTGCAATTCTGAATGTTTATGTACTGTTTTGTAAACATCTTTTCCTAACACAATATTAAGAAACAAAAATCTAAATATAAGCCTCAGCGTGGGAACCTTTGTGTTTTCACAGTTAAATCAGCTAAGCGTATGGCCGTAAGAAAGCTGTTTAGATTTCAGTTCATTCTAACGTTCGTCTTTTTTTTTTTTCCAGGAAGGCTGTAGGTACAATGTCATGCATGTTGCTGCCAAGGAGAATCAACCTGGTATCTGCCAATTATTACTGGACACCTTGGAAAATCCTGAATTTATGCGGCTTATGTATCCAGATGATAATGATGTAATGTTGAAGAATCGCATCCAATATATTGTTGACCTTTACCTTAATACACCAGATAAAATGGTGAGATCTGAATGTTTGCCAGTTTCTTATTATGAAAACAACTGGAAGGTGTTAGGGATGTGTAAAGGAGAAGGAAAGGGAATAGAAAGGGGACTTCCAGCAAAATGAGCTATTAATGAGTTTTGTGGGTTTTGATAACCACTTTTCTACAGTATGGTGGGAAAAGATTAAGAGCCCTGATAATTAGTCGTTACATTTATTTACTTTTCCCAGTCTCAAAATTAAATACGTGGGATTGACTTTATCACGTTTCCAAATGCATGTGAATTTTCCCTTTTTCCCATTGCAGGGATTTGATACTCCATTGCATTTTGCCTGCAAATTTGGGAATTTGGACGTTGTTAACGTACTTACCTCACACCCAGCTATTGTAAAAAATCCAAGAAACAAATATGATCAAACTCCAGCAGAAGTAAGTCTCGCCATGTCCACAACAAAACCAAAAATGTTATGTCTAATCAATATTTTTCAAGTTCAAATGTTTATTAACTACTGTAGATAGAAGGCTTGTAGTAAGATACTAGTGTCATGATTAGAGTGTAAATATTTGATAACATTAAAAATATTTTATGTTGATTGTACCTGGGCGAAATTTCTAGATTTTATGATTCACTGCATTTTCCTTACGGTATCTCTTTTATGGACGTGGATGTATTTTAGTTGTTTGTTCGACTATGAAAAGTAGTGGATGAGATGGGTAGAGGCCAATAATGTGACTACTCAAAAAGAACACGCGTTGCAATTGATTCGAGATTGATGTCTTATGCTTTACTGACAAACAACTAAAATTATGTTAACAGGTAGTTTGTGAAAGAAGCAAGAGTAAATCTGCAGAATTGAAAGAAAAACTAAGAGAGTACTTGAAAGGTCTGTATTCAGAGTTTTATACTATATCAGGCATGTATTTCGGCTCTTTGCTGTCTTCTATTCTGTTTGCTTTCTGTAGCATTCCTGTTCATAAATGATGCTACTGTACAGTGCTGTGAAAACCAAAGAGAAACTCTAAAACTGACGAGGAACAGAAAACTTCTAAACTATGGTCAGAACTCTTACTGTATGGATCACAAGGTTATCCTCATAGATCTGAAACGTAGGCATGGCCCTTATTTTATTCAGCGAGCCTGAAGCAGAAAGCTTAGTCTAAAAAGCAAACAAAAGACCTTTACAGAGCAAGAGATCTGTCACACTGGGGAGTCGTGTAATTTCTTTGACATAGAACTTCTCACTGTTCTGTCACGTGTGGGTTTAGGCATTTGCAAAAGGAGGTTTTGAAATTTGTTGAAGATCCTTAGGGAAGGGATATATGTATCAATGCAGGCATTTTTGTATTTGAGAGAGAAGGGAGCCTGTACTGAAATACAATCTATAAGCAGGCAATAAATACTGAAACAGTGAGTTTGAATTACAAGTAGTTTTACTAATGAAATAAAGTCAGATGGTTAAGTATACGGGTGTATTGATATTCTAGGAAGAAGCAGCAGGATAATGTAACATAAACTTCTTAAGAAAGCTTTGTATTATTTATTTTAGGTCGATACTATGTACCACTCTTGAGAGCAGAAGACAATTCCTCAGCTCCTGTAATCGGTGCACCATGGTCACCCGATCAGACAGACGATAGCCCCCAAAGAACTTTATCTAAATACCCTGGCAGCCCCAAAGATCCGGTGTTGTCGATAAGAGCTTTTGCAGGCCCCATGAGCCCCTCAAAGGTAAGGAGAGAACTTCTGACTCTAATGCCTATGTTTTTCTTTTCAAATAAAAAAACATTAGAAGATCCACCCGCGGTTCATTGTGTGGTGTAGCTTGCTCCTGTTACAGATTGTGGTGCTCTTTTTCTTGAAGAGATGGATCTTCCTCCGTAGAGAAGGATAAGCGCAGAAACTTCTAAATATTTTTTATTGCTGAAAACATAGAAAGGTGTAGTGTAAATAAGAAGAGTGGAAGTTCAGTCAAAAGAAAGTTGTTCTTTTCTTTTTCCTGCTGGAATCTATTCAGAGAGCACTCTTCGACAAACCTTTCGTTGTCTTACAGATAATTGCTCTAACTTTCTAATCTGAAACAAAGCCTTTCAAAGTGGCTATGAATTGGTTTAAAAAAATCTTAACTATATCTCATTTCTAGAAATTGACACTGGATGTTAGAAGCAGTTTATCACCTCTGCTCGTGCAACTAACTATTTTTTTCTAAATGGAAAAACTGATGACCAAGTAGTAGGTGTTGGGATAGTTTTGGAAAAATATTGCTTGTATTAGTAGGAAAGCGAAGTCTTTAGTTTTCAGGAGGAATACTTAGATGCCAGTTAAATATATTATAAATATACAGGCATTTCTTTGACTCATCTGTTTAATATGAACATGCTGGAAGTGTGACAGCTTTAGAAATAGTGAATACATACAATTAAGGACTTTCTGTCATCTAATGCTTGCATTCTTCCGGGACTGAGTTTTACCAAAATGCCTAATGCTTTTTCTTCTGAATGTGCTCATTGGTCAATTTTCTGTTCACCTGACAGAAATGTAAATATATTTTGTACTCTGAAAAATTTTACCTAGGGTGTAAACAATGCCTTATTTTGATTGCTGACAGATACTTTCAATGTCTGAATGTAATTCTTAGTCATTGTTGCTGATTTTTGTCATATAAAGGCATAAAGTTTGGGATTTTACAAAAATCCATTAGTTTATTCCCTTTAGCAGTTCAAATTCAAACTTCAGAATAAACAGCAAGAGTATATTCTAATAATTGTAGCAAGTCTGTGGAACTAAATACACACGTATAAAAATATGACCTTTGCATCCTAGAAACCAGTGACCAAGAGAGCATTTATCATTAAATAAAATTATAATGGCATGGGAAAATTATAAGACATAGCTGTTTCCTGCTGCACACAAATTAAAATCAGGCAAACTTAGTATCTATACTGTTTACTTCAAGGTGGTTATACGTTATGGTCCTTACTCTTTTAATAAGCAATTATGAGATCAAAGTAACCAGTAATACTGGGAGGAGTAACTTCAGCTCCAATATGAGATTCTTCATAACTAGAGTTGAGCAATACTTGTGGCAGAACTTGAGTTGTTTACATGTAGACAGCAAACAGCTGAATGTCTTCTAGACCTATAGGTGGACATTTAGCCAGCACTGAGTTAGCTTCATATTGTGGGGGGTAGGGTTTTTTTAATTATTTCTGTTTTTTAAAGGCCGAAGACTTTCGCAGGCTTTGGAAGACTCCACCTCGAGAGAGAGCTGGCTTCTTTCACAATGTCAGGAAATCTGATCTGGAGAGAGGTGTTGAAAGAGTTGGAAGGTATCTAAAAGAGTATCAGTATAAAAAAGTAGCAATAGACAGAGCAATTAAAAGCAAAAGACTTGTGCTGAGCGTACAGTTATTAATTACTGAACAATATCTTAGAGCAAAAGTTACTGGCAGAAATATTTATGAAGTGTATTGTAGTTGGATTTTTACTGTATTTTTGTGTAAACAAAATAGCTAAAAATGTGAGAGCTAGCTTTCTTAGCTTTGGAAATAAAGAAAAAGGTATTTTAACTATTATTGATGGTATGTATAGAATGCTTTTCTCAAACGTTTACTTGCCTAATTTGTCAGAGGATCTGAAATTATGTATAGCCTACCTTTTCTGTAAAATTGAGGGATTGTTAAAAAGATACCAGAATGAAAACGTCCTAATACAAATGTTCTGCTTTACAAAAGCTACGTGTTGTGGAATGTGTCCTTGCTATTAAAATACCTTGTATCAGCAATATGTGGAAAAAACATACTTTGTTAGAAGCTGATTAGATTTCTTTCTTTAAAATAACCCCTCACTTCCTCCTACCTTCTCCCATTCCCGAATAGAAAAAACTGTTGAATCGAGTATCATTCAGATTATGCCTACGTCAGTGGGGATTCATCTCTGTCTGATGTCAGCTTAAAAATAGCAGTACTTACGGTGCTAACTCTAAGAATAGTAGATTCAATTTGAAAAATAGTCTAGAAGAAATCAGATGATACTGTGTTTGCTAAGGATGTGTGTATCTCGCTTTTGCAGACTGTTGATTGTTGCGGAATTGTGTTGCCTAGTTGCACGTTTATACTCCTATTAATAGCTGATAAAATGTGTTCAGAAAAGTTATTGTCAAACTAATATTTATGTCTTCACAAATGATCCGTTTTATTTTATTTATTGCAGGGAGTTAGCTCATGAACTGGGGTTCCCGTGGGTTGAATACTGGGAATTTCTGGGCTGTTTTGTTGATCTGTCTTCCCAGGAGGGGTTGCGAAAATTAGAAGAGTACCTGAGTCATCGGGAAATGAGCGAAAAGGCTCAGCAAGAAACAGGGGAAAATGAAACCTGCAATAGATACAAAACCCCACATCCTTCTGGTAAGAGAAAGGCAAATGCTATGAACAACAGGTTGTACCTGGGGAGAAGAGGGAGAGCAAAAGCTTGGTGCCCAGGGGAAGTAGTATTCACCTGTTGTGGTTGCTATTACTAATCTGTTATCCAAACGGTCTGATTATAGTATTGAAAAAGCAGCTAACAACACTGTGAATGTAGGAGAATTAGAACAGGCCTCATTAGTTGTTCGTTATCTTTCATATGAAGTACTTTATTTGATTGTAGCCCCCAGGTGAAATTCCCATAAGAAAACCTCTATCTTCAGTATGTTTTTACTCAGAGCATTTGGGAATTTGTCTTGGAGCATAGAATTTTGTAATCCACAGATACGGAATAACTAACTTCTTTAAAATAAAGGAATCATTCTTTACAGTTGAGGGTGAAAGACACACTGAAGAAAACCCAGGAAAGGTTTTACACCTTCTTAGACCACTGCTTGCCATGTGTTTATGGAAGGCACACACTAGTCCCAAATCTTTGTGCTCCTTCCTCCTTCTTTCCTGTGTGGTTATAGATCTGAAGAGGCTTTGGTACTGGGATACACCTGGGCTGACAAGACCCTGAAGGATAGTCATAAGCCTCTGTGCTTTGGAAGAGGTGAAAACTTAAGCTGTTAATATTAGCGACATTTTTTCCTACCCTATTCTGCTTTATCCCGACTTCATTCTTTGTTGCTGGTTAATGATTGAAGTGAGGAGTGTAGGAAATACAGGTCTCAAATGGCTAGGATATAAAAGGTTACGTGCAAAAAAAATACAGCCGTAATGTCATCATTTTGCATTTGTAGCTTTAGTTAGGTTAGTTCATGCTGTTGCATAAATAAAATTAGAGAGGGCTTCAATAAATAGAATAAGGCGCAAAGATCGTGTATTTGCTCCTAGTTTATTTGATTGGCATCTTATGCGTTGCTCTTATTAAAATTGTTTACAGGCAAGAGTAAAAAGTGCTGCAATTCTATTTCTGTTGGAGCATTTTTGGATGAGGATGATGATGACATGAGCTTAGAAGAAATAAAAAACAGACAAAATGCAGCACGGAATGTCAGCCAACCTATTGTGTCCAAAGAACCTAGCATTGATGCTATTGGAGACACCGAGTGTGATATCTTGTCAATGGAGCGTGCCGTAAACATTATAGAAACATCAGATCACCCCAGGCACTATGAAAAGGCGGTTTCTTCCAGCAAAAATGGATTTTGTAATCCTGTGTCCAGTGAAAAGAAAATTAGTGACAGAAAGCACTTGCATGATGGAGAAGAATGCCTTGTATCGCCCGTTTCCAATTTAATGTCAGAATTTGAAAGCCTGTCATTCCAAGAACAAGAGGTTGCAGGAGAATCAAGTAAAATCACTGACAAAACTGAGAATGAGAGAATTCTGGCTGAAGGAACAAGTCACATGAGAATATCCAAGGACCATCTGGATAAGACCTGCTATGCAGTTTCACTGGCAAGTTCTTCTGAGCCAAGTGTTACAGGTAAACCTGGAGAGACCAAGTTAAGGACAGAACACACAATACCATCAGAAAAGGAGAGACTGTCCATGGAATCTGGAATTCAGACCAATGAGGCACAACGACGTCAAGAACTTTCTTCCCAGAAATTTTTGAAGGTTTCACCTGCAAATGACAATTCTAAAAAGTTATTCCTGCTTGGGTAAGAATTGTCTTTTTTTAACGCTTACTTGTCCTTTGGTTTATGTATGCAAAACAAGATGCTTTTTGTAATGTCACTGACAGCAAGGTTGAGATTATGTGATACTAAGCAACGCGAGTTGCAGTCAGCCTTGCATGATCATCTTAAAGTGCTTCAATGCTTGTACAGTAGCCATGCAGTTCTCTCGTGACTAATTACCTGAATACCAGATCTAAAACGGAAGGAAGAAGGAGAGAAGTCTGTTTCCAAATCAGTTTCAGTTAACTTTGCTATTTACCATTCATCTGACAGGCTTGTGACTTCATGACGAGCCTGACTTAGATTAACAAAGTGTTGACTACACTCTTGGGATGTCCTCAGGTTAAATTTTCAAAACTCTTATTTTATGAGACTTCTGAGTAGTAATAGACAGTCACTTATGTGTGGGCCTGCTGGAAAAAGTCATAGAGAAACTATGTTTATAGAGGAGCATGGGCAATTCCTTTGCTTATATCAAAAATAAATGTTTTGGAACTGGGATGTTTATTGCCTGAGCAAATACATAGTTCTCTTTTCATCTAGTTCTGTTTCTATTCTAGGGAGCAGCCCTCGAAGCTGGATAGTGATGTCTTAGCAGCTATAGAAGCAGTAGAGATTGATCCACAGAAATACCCGATTATTTACAAATGGAAACACGTGGTGCAGTCATACTCTTCATCTGACAGGCAAAGGTATTTCTGCAAATTCAGTGAAATGAGTTAAACAAAATTTTTAGCAGGTCAGCTGCAGAACAGCTTGAATAGCTAGAATTTCAGGCCTTGTTGCTCACAAAAGCCTTGTTTTAAATATTCAACTGTATTAACTATTAGTGTGTTTCTGAAATTAATCACCAAGCCTTTTTGGCTGGTGTCTCTTAATAAGGAAAGTTTACCGGTGCTGCAGTCAAATTCCTTCCGTGACACTGCAGTTCCAAATAACTTCAGCACATCTATGCAGACAAATCAGGCAGAAAATGAAGGTCTCGAGACTAAGTGTTTTCCAGTTGGCAAACGTCTCAGTTTGCTGATTTATTACTTAGTACTTGGATCCTTCATTGCTCTTAATGGTAGTTGTGAGGTCCGTTGGGAATTCATCCCCGTTGCGGATGCAGTGCAAGAATGTTGTATTGCTTTTAGGTGCTTCGGTTGCGCAGTGATGTTAAAGTGCATTTAATATCTTCAGGCATCTTTTTATTACTATTTTTATTTTTACCCTCTATTACCCCAGTCCAAAGGAATTGTTAGTGTGAATGATGGTGCATGTTAAGTTTTTGGAGAGAATGTCATGTTTTGTTACACACAAAATGGAAGCAGAGTGCATCTGTTGGGACGCCTGAACACGTTACGCCATTCATACGTTTTATTTTGAATGCTGTTGCTTTTGGGGACTCAAAGCAACGGTTTTCATACAAGTGGCTTCTTCTGGTAATTGTATTAACATGAAGATTTATTTCCGTTGTGACAGCCGTTGGTCAGAACACTGAAGAGTCCCTTGCCTAGGCAGCCTACAATTTATATATAGCCATGATACAGTTCTCAGAAAAGAAACGGATGACCCAGTGCCACGCAACAGATGGGAGAGGGGGCAGGAACAGAAAGCCATCAAATGACCTGTACTGACTTCTGTTTTTTTCTCGTTTCTTCTAGCTTTCTTAAATGCATGAAATTCCACTTACAAATTATGAGAACTATTTCCACTAAGAAGTTCTCAATCTAGATATTAAACATTAATTTTTCAAAACATGCGTTAAAGACAGAACCTTTAAAGCTCTGTCAGAGCTTGTGAGAATTTTAAAAATATAATGGACTGGCTTTATTGGCCACACAGTTCAGAGTAGGAGTTGGGAACCAGCAGCTGAGAAGCGCAACTGTGTTAAGTTAGCAGAGATTGGAGCAGGAGGAATGTTGTGGAAAGAGGTGAAACAACATGTGACAGGGCTGAAAGAAGTGCAGATGGTAAGTGGAAGGAGAGCTGCTGCCCAGTGCTAAGCACTGGGAAAGAAAGCAGCTTTCTTTTGTCTCTGTATTTCAAATAGAACACTGAAGTAGGGCCATCAAGTATAGTTCTAGAAGAAACGCGAAGCTCACCAAGAGTTTTCTGTGATTTAAAGTGGAGTCGAAACAGGGAAATACTTTCATAGACCCGCTTGATACGGTGTTCTTGTACCACGTCACTTTTCAAAGTCGAATTCTCTCGTCCGCTGATTTTTGTGATTAATTTTTTGAAAGAAATAGGCTAATTATTAGGCTTTTTTCATTCTTATTCCGCTGTCTGAAAGGTCTAAAGTGCTAAAATTTAACACAAGATTTTTAGGTGTAATCCCTGTTCTACCACATAAGTAAAAGCGATTGCTGTAATTATTTGATAATGCCAAGGCTTGCGCTGCCAGCCCTCTTAATTTTGCGGTGCCACCTCTGCCAAAAGCGAAGAAATGACGCGCTAGATCACTTTGTGTTTAGGTGTGTAGGATTTTGACTGCAAAAATCAGACCTAATGATACAGATAGCAGTACCTCTGTCAGAAGAAAGTTATTTTCAAAAGGTTTTAAATAAGCTGTGTGCATGTGTAGCTTTCACAGTTGGGGGGGGTATTTCTTTATTTATTTATTAAAACCTTATAAAATGTCTTTAGCTTATAGCATGTTTTCTGTAGTGGCTCATCTCAAGAAATTGCCTCACATGTAAAAGAACGAACGGGAATGATTCGCATATGCTAGAATCAACCTTTGGTCATTCTGCCTTGCTTAAGAGAGGCTTTAGAGAAAAAGGAAAAGTTTTCACAGAAAAGGTTTTTTTAATTTAACAAAGGAAATACTTTGCTCTGCTTTCAAAGAAATTATAGATCCTAGTTCTCATTGATTTAAGAAAAAAACCTGACATTTACTGCATAGAAAAATGGTATTACTTCTGTGGCATCCAAACACCGAGACTATTTTTAAAAAGGAGGGGGGAATCGTGCCCAGCCACAGCAGTAGCTGCGGCACTACCCGAGACCAGGTCAGCTTTGATCTCAATGCCCTTTTCTATTGGGGGCATTTGACTAAAATTAAATTGTCCGGGTGCTTCACAAGCACCCGTTTCTTTTCTTTATGGCCATTTTGCAGCAAATGACATTGTGCTGATGAGGCAATGTGTCTGCATGTAAAATATTGCGCTGTCACTGTTTCTTCTCAGACCTGTCGCTTACCGGTTATGATTCTTCCCTGCGGGTGCATTATTTCTAAGATCTACAAGTGACACTGAGTGAAAGTACTGCTCTCCTTATTGCAGTTTTCTTAACAACATGCAAAATGACTTTGTTTCTTTCAGTTGGCCAAGTCCAGCACTGAAGGCAAGATTCAAGTCCCAGACCATCGCTGCTGGCCTTCCAAGTGCTTCAGTGTATTCTAATTCAGGAAGAAATAGTCCCGTAACAGGAAGTCCAGGAAAATACGGCAATGCCGCCTCGTTCTCTCCAGACCCCGGCAGTCCTGGGCGCTACAGTCCAGCGTGTGTCAACCAGGCTCTGTTAAAACTGCGTTATTTTTCAGAGCCTCCGGCCCACTAAAATAGGATTCATCCTCCTGGGACTTCAATTGTATTTTCATTGTTAGAGTGGAGGAAAAAACTACAATGTTACTGAAGTGACATGAGGTTTGTACTTGGCTATTTATTTTTCCTCAATTGAGGACAAGTGTATGTTAAAAAAAAAAAAGGAATATATGTCTTTATGCCATATACAAGATAGATTACTGGTGATACGCAAGAAGTTAGTGACAGTCAGTGCAGTTGTCCAGTAGCTCTGAATTAACCCTTGTTGCCAGTAAAGCAGCGAGCTGAAGCTTTACTTAGAAATGGTGGTATTTTGCTATCACCAGTTGTCATTATTGTGATGAACCCGTTAGCCCTCAACTGCATTTCTTTTGCTTGGGTCGTCTGGAGGAAGCACATCATCGGTAAACAGAAACCTTACTGAGGGTAAATTGATGGCAAGAAATAAAACGTTCTTCCCCTTGCAGGGGGAATGCTCACAGTGAAAAGCCTAAAACAAAGCCTGGGTAACAACAGCTTTCCAGTACTGGGTGTGAATGTGGAACCCTGTGCGTGAACAGACAGTGAGTGTTCAGAGCCAGCAGTTTGGTCTAGACAGTGGAATACACAGACACACACACTCTCTCTTAGATATATGTGTGTACGTATGCACGTATTTACACCGAAAACCTTGAGTCGTTGCTTGTTCTGAGGCTGTTAAAAACACCGTGATACACGGAGTGGTCTAGTAAAAGGGCACTATAGAAACTACTGGTATTCCTTTAAATGTTAGTCTGAAGATTAAAAAAAAAAAACCAGCAGGTTTTTTTCCTACAGAAGCTTTTAACATTAGCAGATTTAATAGGTATTACACAAAAGCACATCAGCAATAATTTCAGCAAATTTACCAGCAAGATACCTTAACGGTCTCGTTTGTAATATATTAGAGTGGTAGCCAGTGACTCATGATGTGGCTCCTTATTTCCCAACTGTAGAGAGAGGAATAAGGACTAAAAATATTTTTATTGGAATCTAAGCTTTTACTGTGTCTCTAGTCTTGATGTGGTAATGAGGTTTTGTTACAGCAGTCAGTAGTTTTATTCTTTAGCCTTCTGTAAGAATGACTTGTTTTGACGGTACGATGCTGAGATTGAAGAAAGCTCAAAACTCCAAGGCGGTTTTTCATATCAAGCTTAATGTTGCTTGAAAGAAGGCTTCCAGAAACAGAGTTCTCCAGCGTTGCGTTGCTAACTTGATAGTTAAAAAAAAAAAACCAAACAAACAAAACCACCTCCCTATTGTTCTGACGTAAATCTGATCAGAAAATCAAAATCGGCCAGGGCTGTGCTGGTACAAAGGGGTGGATTTGGATTCACTGGTGCCACACAGAGTGAGAGAAAGCGTGGAACCTCCTTGGACGGCCGTAAGCTCAGCGTGTGCCTCGGGCCGGAGGGTGCAGGGCCAGCGCGGTCGGTCCATTTACCGCCTGCGGGTCTCGCCACGACAGAGCCTGGATTTCAGCATCCAGGGCTCGATCCGTTTGATGGCTGTCGCGTGCTGGGGAGTGACTGTTTCGTACACAAACTGTACACCCTTCAAGAGGTTGATGATTTGGTACAAACCTAAAAAACTGCACTTAATGCTTTTGCAAGCTTAATAGTGCCTTTTGTAACATATTTTTTTAATTAAATTTTTGTTCTTTTAGAAGTTTAAAAAAAAAAAGTGGCATCCACTTACTATGGGCACATAAAATACAGTTTTTCTTCTGGGCTGTCTGAACAGAACGTATTTTAATGTCTCCAAGTTTGGTTATTTGGTGTGATAGCTCTCTGCTGTTGGAGAATATTCCTCTTTTAGGAATTATTTTTAAAAAAGGCTTATTTACTCTTTCTTTATCATAAATTAAGCCTATTTCCAATGAGCTGGACATTAAAAGAGCTACTTCACACAAGTGACTGTCATCCAGTGATAATCCAGACAACCAGCTGGGGAGAGGAGGGGGGGGGTTGTTCTTTAAGAGACATTAAAAACCCCCAAACCCTAAGCATAACCTGCTGTGTTACCCAGTATATTAACTGACTTTTTCCTACATTTTTTTTTGGTCTCTGTGGTCTCAAACAACTTTTTTAGGTCCCAAATTCCTACAGCTTTACTTTAAAGGGTTTTGGGGGTTTTGTTTGGAGTGGGGGGTTGTCTGGTTTTGGGGTTTTTAATAATTCAATGTAAATGATGTCTTTGTCATTCTGGAGAAGTTCTTCAGATGATGAGTAATGGCCTAATACCACGTTGAAGCCAAATTCCTGTGGCGAGTTGCTGCGCGTGTAGCTGCTGTTCTCCACCCTGGTCCTTCTTGAGCTGTCACAGGGTGACGTTGCCCTTTTGGTAAGAGTTTGGTACAGAGCCAGGAGACTGATACTAACGCTCTAGCTCTTTTTGCTTTTTGCCTTTGTTATGCTTCGCTTTCTTTTTTTAATATTTAAATGTGTATTACTGGTATGTACATGTAGACAGCGACACCCCACCCACTGCCACCACCACACCCTTGCCCTTCACGTTGTAATTTTGTTCGGTCAAGAGAATATTTTTTTTAACTGTTATATATAATGTGCATTAGTCCCGTTGTACTGCATCTTAAGAGGTAATTTTTCTAACAATATATTTACTTCAGCTATTAAAAAAAGTAGCAATTTATGTAGCGATTTGATCATTCATGATTGTGAGGAAAGCTCTTCCCCACCGAGCCTGTGGAGACACTTTAAATCAGATTGCTATTGCTTGAATTGTGTTTTCTTGGCCAAAAGTTCACTTTTAAAGGTGCAAAAGATTAGTTGTGGGTTGGTTTCTTTTTTCATTAGCCAAGTATCATGTTACAAATAGAGTTAACCCACTTTCTATTCAAAAATAAATGAGTAGCTAAAAGTGTCACACTGTGTTTAGTGTATGGGGCAGGGCGGCAAGCAGCTGGGTTGATAACGGATGTGTCCAGACCTTACTAACGCAACTCTGCCCGCCTTCCGTGGGTGTGCGCACAATGACCTTGGATTATGCCACTGAAGACTTGAAGAACAGTCTCAACATGTTGGAGAGAGAGGAACTCTGAATACTGTGAAAATTATGTACGTACTTAATTTTAAGTTTCAAACTTCCCCCCCAACTTAAGTGCCACCGAAAATCTTCATTTCCGTGCAAAGAGGTGGCGTGTGTCCTCTGGCTGCCCACCAGGAACCTGGTTAATGGGGGGGGTGTAGAAGGGTGAGGGTATGTGAGAGGGCACGCGTACGCACACGTGAGATGAAAATTCCGTGTGTTTTTATCTTACTAACTTTGGCGCTCCTGTTCCCTGTGGTGGTAACGTGACGGGCCCTTGACCTCCACAAGGCCTGGAGCCAAAGGGCTACGACTGGAGTGCGCATCCCCTCTCGTATGCGACGGTGCTCGCTGTAGATGGTGACAGCCAACTCTGAGCGAGCTGCGCTCTCAAGTTTACAGTTCAGATATTTGGAGCTAAAGGGACAAAGCAGGTAAATGAAGCGTTGCCCCAGGCAATGCGGGATACAAAGGCTGCTCCTCAGCTGGCAGAGACAGAGTCACTGCACAGCACTCCAGCCATAGGTTCTGTAGCAGCTGGTCACACAACTGTTCAACTGAAGAGGCAGGAACAAAAGACAGACCAGTTGTTTTATTCAAAACTTTTAAAAAGTTAATAGACAAAAACTGATAAATTATTCTCATTGCATCAATGAGAGAGAACATCATGATGGTTTCCTCTTGCCCCCCACAGCTTGCACTACACAATGATCATGTTTTGTTCCCTACTAGCCCCATTTTCCTTGGGATCATCCTGATGTAGCAGTCCTGTACCAAACAAGCCACTGAACCTTGTCTCGCTAGGGGTTGTGTGCTGTGGTTATGCTTCATACAGCACTGGCAGGAACGAGTTTGGGGTCTCACCAACATTCTTGGTGATAAGAGAACCTGTCAAACAAGTTTTTATGTTTGCTGTGCTAGAGTACATGCTCTACCACCAAGGCAGACTGAATATGGTGACATTTTTCAACGTTCCAGGTGTTAAGTAAGTGCAACCGGTTTGGGTGCCCAGCAAACATCCTGCCTCTGAGCCCTCCCCACAAAAATGTAACCTAGTTCTTGGCCACTCGCATTTTTCCCAGAACAAGTCCAGCAGTGTCAGAGCTGCGCAAAGGAGCCGCTTCGAGCAGTCTGTACTACCCCCTTGGCCTAGGAAAGCCATCCCACAGATACTTTTCCACCACTCGGGCAGCAGCAGTTTGCTCCAATACTGCAGAACCTCTGACCTGAAGTATCACCACCTTGAACTCAGTGGTGCTAATTTATTTCTCTGCTCTGAAAGCAAGGTATCAACATACACAAATCAGTGGGAGAAAGCAGAAATTGAAGACTACTCCTCAAAAATGTCAGTGACTGGAAGCACTTGCGGAAGATTGCTTTCCTTTCCTTCCATCCTACTGCTACAAACTCATCCCTACATCCTTCTACAGGCCAAGTTTTAGTTAAAGGCTTTACGAGACTGAAAAACATTATTCAGAATAGCTTAAAGAAAGAACTTCCTGAGGGTGGAGGAACACTTACTTACTTAATATAAGCAGCAGTTAATTCCAGCACCAAGCTCTGAGGCAAATGGGTTTTTTACCCTCTTTGCTTTATGCTTACAACCTCCAGGCATAGTTTACGTGAGCTTTTTGGGGGTAGAGGGGAACAGTGACGCAACATAAACATACATCTTCAACAGCTTACAAAAACTGAAGCCTTATCCCTTTGTCCTTTGAACAGCAGAATACCCTGTTTGTCACTTCTGTGAGAGCTGGAACAAGCTGGCTCATCTCCAGTTTTAGCTGCAGCGTGATACAAGGCCGTTCCTTCCAGTTCCCCACCAATTGCTTTCCTGCACAAGAAAAATATCCACAGGAGCAGCTGTGGTGTTTGTTAGTAATTCACGGGGCCGGGGCGGGGGGGGAAGTCAGTGCTCTTGCAACTGCTGAGCACACAGACATTCAACCTCCTTGTATTCCACAGCTCAGCTTTGAGTTTTGGGGAATACTTGAGGATTGGGCAGCTTCAGGCTTACAAAGATTTCTTCTTTTCTGGACTGAAAGGCAGATACAAATATGTATGAAGGAGGCAAAAGGCTAAAGGACATTTTTAAGACAGCATCACACCCCAACATAACAGATAAAAACCTAGTGGTACTGTAGCTGAATGTACTAGTGCAAAGAGACTAGAGGCAGCTCCTGGACAGCCACCAGTTTTGCTCATTCAGGTGCGTGTGATTTTATCTGGAGGCATGAAACCTGTGTCACCCAGCGTTCGAAGTGCCACTCTTCCATTCGGACGTATCACCAAGTGAGTTATACTGCCATTGTTAAGAGACATTCGCAGCCAGCCTTCTGGGGGGAACTGCAATGCTCTATTAAAAAAAATAAAAATTATTATTAATTCATAAACAGTTATAACACCATGCCGCTCACAGCATCACCTGTTCCAGATAAGGAAAAAAAAAAAAAGGAAAATTGTTGGTCATTCTGTAGCTTGCATGCAAATGCTCCCACAGTCAGCCCTGGAAAAAATATTTCTCTTGTGCAATTGATATGAAAATGCAGCATTGATAACTGGACCAGTGCCAACAATGCACCTGCATAAGCAGAGTCCAGCAGATGGGTATGATTATTGTAGACAGGATTAATTCAAAATCGACAGAAGGTAGAAGCTCCAGCGTAGTCAGGTTGCTGGGAACGCTCTGAGCAACCTCGTAACAAACAGGACAATAGAGGCATAGGTTCAAGCTGGTCACTGCGCCAACTGCGGTAGTACCACAAAACCCTGGGCGGTCCAGGAGAGGTAGAGAAGATGGCTCACCACCCCAACGGGCCTCCTCCGCAGACCAAAGGCGAGTGGCAAACAGCATGCTTCTACGCACTATTTCAGCCTTACCAAAATAGGTAGGTACGTTAACAACAGCAGCGAAGAGGCAATGAGATAGGATTCATTCCACCTCTCTGTATGTGCCTATGGAAGAAATTCACCAGAACTACTTTCCGTCAGCTATATTGATCCCCAGAAGCGGCAAGAAGAAGTACCTTGTGCTTTTTGTAGAACCAGTATCACAGCTAGTCTCCAGCTATTCTAAAATTCCTGACTGAATAGCCTCAGAAGTTCAATCAATCGTAGTAAACAGCTGGAGAAAATATGAAGTTGTCTCAAACATCTTTTGCCTCAATTACCGAGGAATAACTTGGTTTTGGTTCTATGAGTGTCTTTTAGAAAGGCTAAGAAATGAAGTAACAGCTACAGCCAAGCTAGATTCAAAGGGAACGCTACATGGATTGTGTTCAATTGTGGTATCAGATAGCCTGGAATGGAAAGCACAGAAGAGAAGTTAAAAAGAAGAGGGAAGAAACAGCAAAGAGAAAAAGTATACGGCTATTTCAGAAAAAGCCTAGGTAGCAGCAAGATGATCTCTTTTGGCACAAGAAAGAACATTCTGTTTATCATTCTGATCAATGATACTAAGTATAGCAATTTTGAAGAGCTCTAAAGCAGTCCGCAGAGCAGACAGGCTAGCATTTAACTAGCTCAGCTAAATAAAGCTAACTGAAATTGTTGTAGGTATTGATCAGATTAAAGTTTAATCACATCTGTCCTGCTCGAGACAAATTATCTTACAGACAGTGCTTTGTTGATAGGGAAAAGGAATAAAACAGACTAAGCTGACTGGATACAGGGAAGGCAAAGATCCAGAACTGTTTTCTCCTTCATGAACAACCTTGATGTTAGCGGGAAGATCCACTCTCCCCTCTAATCCAATACTGGATGTTACTGCAAAACCACACTAATACAACTGGAACATAATACAAAAATTTCCATTAGTAAAGAATTCCCCAAACTAAATCAATCTTTCATTATGTAAGATCAAATTCACATCATCTCAAAAAGTCAGATCCAGTCAGATGCTCTATTTGTTGTCTTTTCCACCAGTCCACACAGGCATTGTCCTCAGGTTTATGGGAAGCAGAAGCGTACGGTATTAAAGAGACTGTTCAGATGTACAAAAAGGTTTCGAGTCTCACCAATTTCACCATTTTCACTTTAGAATTAGAATAAAAGTGTTTAATTTTCAAATTTGTCCTCTATCTGCAAATTAATCCTGTGATGAAATTGCAGAAGCAGCTGCTCACAACGCAGGCACTGATCTCCAACCACCCCAAAGAAGCCAAATCAACACATCTCCTCGCTCAGCGGCGCCATACACCATCACTATTTCAGTGAAACTATGACCTCTTAAAGAACACAGATGAACGTGCAAGCCAACACGTACCTGCACACAATATAGCGGATCACGTTGGCATGGCAGACGAAGATCTCGTAGCTGTCTTCTTCCTGCTTTGCGTCAGCTCTATGAATGAAGTTTCGAAAAGCAGCCTCAATTCGAGCTCCATCTTCGTAATACTGCTAATGGCACAGAGTTCAGAATTAAACACAGCTCAGAGCAGCATGTGCCATTGTCTGCATTTGCAGATGGGCTGCGTCTTCTAGAGTTCTTCTTTACAGGGATGCACACTTGAGGCTGAACTAATACTTAAGGATTTTAACTTATTTTAACTGTTCTGTACACTTATTGGGGGTGGGGGGAGAAAAGAATGCAATTATCTAAGGTCTGTGATGAAAAGCATCAGCTCAGACACTGCAAGTTATCGCTACAGTCAATATAAAGTACACTAAAAAACCCCAAAACAAATACAGAAAGAAAAAAAAAACACCAAAACTTTAAGTAAAAAGTTACCACAGCTTCCGGTTTCCAGTGAGAGACCGGAGGGTCTGGTTCTATAGGTGCTCCCTCTCTCAGCAGATCAGTACTAATTTTTTTGACTCCTGAAACATTAAATACATATTCAGAAAGGAGTTGTTACTTCACCTGCCACTGCAAACAGACCCACAACTCTACAATCAATACATTTTTCATATTCTTTCTTCAAGGAGGTCTTCCTCTCCTTCCTAAAGGCCATTTTAGTCTACACAATTCCTATCAAGGGGGGTGAATCTCTCCAACACAACTGTTTTGTCATCAGCAAGTTTATTCCAGCTGAGAACAGCCAGACCAGCTTGGCACAGCAAGTCAAGTCTTCCCAGTCTGCTGCACTTTGAAGAAACGCCCTTGCAAGGGTGTTACTCTAAAGCTGTATGTCAGTTAATGCTTACTGCTAATTAACGTTAATGCTACACTTTAAAATACTAATATAAATATTAAATATCAAATCTCTTACTCTGAAGAAAGGAAGATGGTTTAGGTGGGGGTGTTGTTCGGTTTGGGGGGGTTGTTTGAGGGTTTTTGTTCTGTTGGGTTTGGGTTTTTCTTTGAAGCAGCACATTTAAGAAAACAAACACAGAATGGTTAAGAGAACTAACATTCAGCTAGTCGTACCTCAATATCTGCTAAAATACCAGACAGAATAATATATAGTCAAATATCTTTAGCTTAGATTCTGGTATGTCTGAATGGCAGGAGAAAAAAAAAAACAAAACCAAACCAATAAAACAAAACAAACACCAAAAAACACAACAACCCAAAAACCCATATAAACACAGTACCCAAAACCCCATATAAACACAGTATCCACATTAAGAAATCCCTACACCTTTGTGAGCGTGCCACATCCTCCCCTGCACATAGGATAGCACAGCACACAAGAAGGGCCTCTTAACTAACCCAGCAAGCATCCCTGCAAGAACTGGGGTTTGTGATCCTCTTCTCTCCTGCGCTATTGCCCCCCAAGACTGAGGACTGAGCCAATCCTGATGACCTGTGACAGTCTTTGCTTTACAAAATGCGTAAGTGAAGAGCAACCAGCAGAGTTCTCCCCCACAGCAGTACATACAGGTAGCAGCTAGTCACTCAGAGGGGCAGATCCCTCTTGTATTTTGAAAGATGAACTAGAAACAAGCGCAATTAGGATTGTTAGTTTCTTTATAAATATAGACACATTCACACAGGGCTGGAACTTGGCTAAATAACATCTCAACCTTAAGGACAAGCTTAGAATTCTATTGGAAGCAGTTTTAAGGATCAGAAGGCAATGAAAAATTACAGGAAGTCACCTACCTGGGAGATGTTTGCTTATAATTTCAGTTGTTTCAGTTGCTCTAGTCATGGAGGAGTGGATAATCTGATCAAATTTTATTCCCAAACTTGCCAGCCTTTGTCCAGTCAGTTCAGCCTGCTCTCGACCTTAAAAATGATATTCACTATATAAATTGGTGACACTCATGTAAGCGCCTCACACAAACTACCAGATAAGTTGTCTGGTAGACATAAAAGGTCTCCATCGATGTCAGTTTTTTTCCTTTCAAAAGTAATTGGAAAACATTTTTGCCAGAGTCACTACTTACTCAGATTAAGCTTATTGGCTGGACAATTTCAAGTCGTATTTCCATTGGCAGGAAAAATCAGTTGGTTTTTTTTTTTAATTTAAAAGAAGGAAAAAATCTCTCTCTATCTCTCTCTCAACTTATTCAGACACTTTCACTAAAGTATTTAATATCCCTGCTAGCCCCATCCCAAGGGAGCCACTTCCAATAAAAGACAGTGCTGACCCGAGCCATCTGCCACCTCTATGTTCTGGGAGCATAAAGAGGAGACTGTGTCAAACAGATCCACCCAGACCTGACTGCATTTGTCATAAAGGCAACATCGTCTTGGAACAGTTAAGAACCACAGAACTTGGGTATCGTAGGGAAGGCTTTATTCCATCTTTCAGGTAGGTAGGTGAAACGACAACAGACAGTTTAAGTAACTTACCCAAGGCACAGGATGAGACAGGATTAAGATTATGCTTTGTCACCACTTTAAGATAGCACCTTAGTCCTGAAATTAGCATTTCACTCCTGTTTGCACACTGGTGATTACGACTTGGGGGGGAGGGGGGAAAGGTGTTTTATGCTAAACAGTTGGCACCAGACTTCCAAAACCTCAAGCAGCACTGCACAACAATTCTTCCCCCCTCAAAACAGTGTTGGCATACATATAAAAAAGCAGTGAATACTTTCTTGATAAGTACACTATTGAAATAATGCTAATTAACATCTGAGATCTAGTCACAGGATCAATGAAATAAGATTAACACAGACAGAAGTTATCCTCGTTTCAAGTAACTGATTAGCAGTATTCCCAGAAACAGTGCTTAGTAGCAAAAGTGAAATGTATTTCATTATAAACATTCCAGCTGAAAGTCAGGTTTTTTATAAATCAGCAAATTATCTAACAGAAACACAAACCACCTTTTAAGAGAAATCTATCCCAAAGTTAGTCATGGGAGCTAAGTTTAAAAGCTTAGCCTTGGAGAATTGTGTCAGCTAGCATGAAAATTTTCTCAAGCAACCTTAAGATAATTGGAAATTTCCTTTGTGAAGTCTCTTTACAACTGAGTGTGTTTAGAAGTCTGTAAAGCACGTTTTCATGTTTCAATTTAGAGGATCAAAGCCAGAAAAAAACAAACTTATTCATGACATCTTTCTGCCACAAAGGATCCAGAAAGCGGATTAAGGTTTGGCAGTGAGACCCAGAACAGAGCTGAGTTACTGACCTGTACTCATCAGGTCAGCAGCACGTAAAAACCAATCTTCTCAAAATGCAAAGTACGATGGTTCTAGTAATACATACCAAGTGGGGTCAGAGTTCTGTCTTTATCAGCCCGGCCATCCAAATTATATTGAGAATGACGGATAAGGAATATGTGCCTGGTGGCTTTTGCTTTGCAGTGATCTAAGCGTGAGGCAAGTTCTTCTTCCCCAGTTTCTTCATTTTTCTTTTTGAGGTTGATAAGAGACAGTGGTTCACGTCTAAACAAACACATTTAAAATGTCATTTTTAGATAGGGGAGATTAAAAGCCAGAGGAATTTTACAGATGGGTAGTCTTGTCTTAGTTTTAGATATAGCTGAAGTACTAAAATTGACTATTTAGCCATTTATATTGCAAGACTGATTCAAACCGTTGTGCAAGAGCTATAAATAAAAGCCTGCATTAAAAAAACAAGTTAATGCCGTAAGTTAAAAGCTGTAACTCACACAGATAAATTTGCTGTTTAGCAACAGCCACCTTGCAATTAATTCTTTGGGGAAAAAAAGCAACAAACGCAAAGAAAAAGTTAAATCCTAATGCAAACAGATGGTGTACACTAAAACATACAAAAGCTACAGTCTGTCTGGACAATAAGATTATAAACACCAGCAGAGACTTTGTATTTTAATTCCTGTCGATTCAATAGTTGTTCTTGGGATTTTCACTGATTTTCAGTCACAGGTATAATGCTAGGTTTTCTGACAAGAAAAACTAACCACGAAGGATACTCAGGAAAAGAGGAAGAGGTATTGACTGATCGTAAAGGAAAGAAAATGTTCCATATCTAAAAGGCCCTGTGATAACACCTACAAAATTTGCACTTTATCAATCACATTTATTTCAAATAACTAAAAGAAACCCCCCAACAATATCCTAGAAAGACTCCAACTTCCTGCAGCGCACATTGAGAATTATTTTGTGCTTTAAACTAGGTCACATCAGGCCTCTCCAGTAGCACTTTTTTATTTTTCATCCTGGAGCGCGTGTTTATCCTTTCATCTTTTTCATCACTCACTCTCCCCTCATGCCACTTTAATCTTCCATTTTGTCACACTGCACACGAGTCTCCCTTTCTGCATACCATAACCCTCTTGCACATCACCCAGGCAGTCGATCCGGTTCCTCAAGAGGACACCAGGCACGGAGGATCTTCCCCTCCCTTGCCCAGTATCACAGATTAGTGCCACAGATTTCTCGCTGCCGACACCAACACTGCACTGTCACCATCGACCCTGTCCAAATCTGCCACAGATTAGTCTTCTGGTCCCCTTTCTGCACTGATCCTCTACCCCATTAATACAAATCCTTTTGCTACGTCTCTCCACCTCGGAGCGTAAATCCTTTCCCTTGATCTCATACCTAAAGAACAGTTAATTTATTTAATTCATAGCAGATCTCACGTCTTCCATTATTATAATTAAACTTGTTTATTTGTTTGTAGATTTTTAATCAATAATATAATTTTTATCTAGTTTGAGACAAAGTAACTTGGTCATAGAAAACTGCTGCTTCACATACCTATTTTTACAGTTCACAGCAAGGCTGGCTTTAAAAAGCCCTGCATTCACTTTGCTTTAGTAAAGACGTGATTAAACAATGAGGCTCAACACATTCCTTAAGCTGTTGACAAAGTTCAGCAAGGCATTAAAAATGAAACAATAGTCCAATAACAGGAAGTTCCATTGCTATTTCACAGGATACTTCTTTTGATTCACTAGAAACTGTATTGCTGGAAAGATACATTAGGAAAATAGAAAAAATGTCTGAAAAATTCAAGCACATTTGTACAGTAACGTAGGGGTTAATTCATCCTATGGCAGAAACACCTAACAAGAAACACCTGAGTGCCCTCTCCCCCCCAGCACCTCTGAAGTTACTCGAGGGTTAACATGCGCTTTGAAAAGCAACAGATGCTTTAACAAGTCATGAGAAGATAATCAAACTTAACAATATTTTTAAGATAAGCTAGTTTTAGGAAGTTTATGAGCAGGAAAACTTCTAATACTGCTAAGACTTAACTTATGTAGGTTCTTTTAGGCCACTGACACTCAGAAGCTGACAAATGCAGTTTTCTGCATTCCCTTATAAAAAAAATCACCCAAGATCATAGCTGGACAGAACTTTGCTAAAAAGCAATGGCAAAGTCAGGGACCATCTTTAAACCTAACTACAACAAAAGTATCACTTAATCCATGACAGTGCCCTTTTCACCTTTCTTCCAGGAAGCCCTGCATGTCATTGGAACGTATCATCAGTCAGCCTGACAAATGTTTTCATTCTTGTAACATACTTCGAAATCCAGATGTTTCTAGTTTTATTTCTAATAAAACTATTTGCAAGAACCACTCAGAAAATATAGGAAGGTACCTGAATCCCAGAAATTTAGACTATAATTCAAAGATTTTTTTCTCCCCCTCCCACACCAAGCTTTCCAGTTAACAGAAGCTTAATTAGAACAAGTATTTTACATGAATGAAACTACATCTAGTCTTCTCCAAGAACTGAGCCGTACAATTCCTGTGCAGGCGGCACAGACCAAGGCAACATCCCAGGTTTGAAAACAAAATACTTGCATTCTTTTGTTTCAAACCTGAAAAGCCATCAGTTGTTAAGAATATTGTAATATCTGTTTATTTGCTCACGACTGACTTCCCCGCCCCCAAAGAGAAGTGGTCAGATGCTCTGTGTACTTATAATCCGTTAAAAAACTTTACATGTTAAGTGTTTCTGCCAATGTCGTCCAAAAGTAAAAATTAAGACTTCAACCAGGTATAGCCAAAGCCATACCACACCAACTGGCAGACATCAAGCAGCAGAAAACTAAAATTGATCTGTGACAATATATGTGCATAATACACTTCCACTGTTTGCACACTATGATGAATGGTGATATAGTACAACATCCTTAACTGCTATTAAGTGTTATCTAGCTATATTTGTTCAGGCAATTGTGACAGCTACATCAGTTATAGAACAATCTCTACCTCCTGAATTTAAAAAAAAAAAAAAGTTACACGAGTCTGAAAGTACTTTAGAATCCCTGAAGAAAATCAACCATTCAGCAGAACCAAAGGCCTGTATCTGCAGTTAAACAAGTAGCTTTAGTACCCCACTCCATGCAACTGTGTAACCAAGTATAACCTTATTTAATGAAAGTTTTATTTTTATAATCAGAGTGTACAGAGCCCTATTCATGAGCATTTGACTTTGTAGCATCTCAAAAATCAAAATGGGATGCATTATACAATAAAAATCTGTTAGTGCTTAAGTTTGGATTTACTACGATTAAACTGGAGCCTGACATAAGTCTCCCCGGGGAGATAATTCTACCAGACGGAAGCTAAATGAGCCAAAGCTCAATACAGATATTTGCACGTTCTAATTAAAGAATCGGAAAAAAATGTAGTTAACCCTTGGGTGAATGTATCTCAACACTAGGAAGAACACAACTAAGTTAGGTTCAAAGCAACATCACCTTGACAAGGATTTAAGAACACTAACTTGCAGTTTCACGGTCAAGATAAGCAGCAGGCCTCATACCTGCCCAGCACCTGCAAACGTTCTTCATCCACAAGGGCGCTGTTATTAAACAGAAAAATCCTGGTGTAGCCGTGAAGCCATATTGAGGTATGGTTAACACCGTGTGGAAAAGCACAGGCGCGTCTCCTACACAGCGCCCACGTCTGTCACGAACGTAAGGCTTTGCAATCTCACTGGGCGCAAGCATTAGAACGCGGGGATCTGCACGCCCTCACGGAGGGAAAAGCCTCTGAACTGCCTAGAACAAAACGCAGGGAAGGCACCCCCTCAGCGCGCCCAGGGGCTCCGCAGCTTCAAGAATTTTCAAGAATATTCAGCTACCTTCTGCTTCGAGCAGCTTACCACCTGAAGCTCCGCCCGGCAGCGAGTCCCGCGGAATCATAGAATCATTAAGGTTGGAAGAGACCTCCAAGATCATCGAGTCCAACCATCAACCCAACACCCCCATGCCCACTAAACCATGTCCCTAAGCGCCTCATCTACACGTCTT
>NW_008823913.1:2015330-2040485 GCF_000699105.1 Pygoscelis adeliae
GGGAGCCCGGGGCAGCGGGCGGGGGGGGCCGACCCGGCCTGGCCAGTCGAAAGGCGGCTTCTGCCCCAGCCGGGTCACGGGGAGCCCGCTGGGGGCTGGGCAGGGAGGTCACCTCCAGCCCTGCCCGGTTTTAACCACCCAGTGCAGGTGCCAGTCTGAGCGCTCCCCGGCATGAACGGGAGGTTGCAACTCCCGTGGGTAAAGCGTGCATCGTGTTCAGTGACAAGCCCTGAGCTGACTTACGTAGGAATCGGTCTCGTACAGTCAGCATTGGGTTCCTGGCATTGGAAACCCGGAACCTGGGTTTTGGGAAACACCCGGAACTTGGGTTTTGGGAAACACAAGTGGTTACCAGCCAGCGGGTCCGAGCGGTCACCAGCCAGCGGGTCCGAGCGGAGCTGAGCGGGCTTACGCCGGGGCTGGGCATTCCCGTCCCCACCTCGTACAAGGAGCAGCGTTGCGTCCCCTTGAACACTGCTCCGCGCGTCACAAGGAGACTTCTTTCAGAAGCAAGATCTCAGTTTAGCTCCACCAGCATTGCGTTGCGCGGAAGAAACTATGTGGTCGAACTGGAACGTTAATTATCTGTAGATCAGCAATGGTACTGTCTTAATTTCACAACAGAAGCCTTGGGGAAAGAGCAGCAGAACAGGGCAGAGCCCCTTTTTTCTGAGCTGACATCCAAAATTCAGCACTGATTTCTACCCGTTCAATTCAGCAGTTTGCATATGGTGACAGAAGTGCTACTGAACGTGGATCTTGGGATGCTGGCAGATTTTACAGATCCCATTATTCAGC
The DNA here is from genome assembly GCF_000699105.1 of Pygoscelis adeliae. Classification (NCBI taxonomy): domain Eukaryota; kingdom Metazoa; phylum Chordata; class Aves; order Sphenisciformes; family Spheniscidae; genus Pygoscelis; species Pygoscelis adeliae. The sequence goes on from NW_008823913.1 coordinate 2,016,129, forward strand.
CTTTGCATATTTATTTATGCATTCTTATCATTCCTGTCCACCTGTTCAAGCCTCGCCTCCATATCCACATTCCCCACACTACAAATTGCACTATTCGTGTTATTCCACTAATAAGCCAGCAGCCAACAGCCAGATTTCAGTCAGTGTGAGTGACCCCCGACCAACTGAAAATACAGTCTGTTCCCTCCCCCAAGCACGCAGGGACCTGTTCTGCTTAGTCACGGTGCCCACAGGCTCCTCCGTCCTGCGGGACGTACAGCAGAACTACGAGGACGCTGTGCCTGCCCAAAAGAAAATGGCCTTTCTGCCGAAGAAGTTAAACCACCTTCCAGCTTTCCCAGCTGAGTGTCTTTCCCCCGTCCACCGCTTTGTGTCTCTGTCTCACACATACGTGGTGCAGACGGAGGAGTAGACCTGACTGTGACAGGTCCTTCGGCTCTAGGACATTTTACAGATCAAGAGTGGCCGGCCCCCGGGGGTCAAACAAGTGAATCGGAGACCCTGATGAAAATTTGCTGCAGACTAGATGGCTTTTTCCCCTCCTTTACCCTTCTTGCCTGCCTCATTCTCTATATTTAAGGTACTCGGCTTTCTGTTTCTTCTCATATAGCTTTATAATTTTGATTATCTTGGAAGTATTAGCCCTTACCATAGAGGGCAGGTGTGTGTATTTATACTGTATTTATACTATGTTCTTTCTTTTTAAGAGCCCAGAAGGAAAAAGTTTCTTTTCAAAACTTCACATCCAGTTCCTCATAAATAGCACAATTCTTTTTCCCCAGTTCTCAGTCTCCTAGCTTCCTGCAAATGACTTCTAAATCTTTTCCCCCCGTAATGCCTTTTCTCTTTTATCCCTCGTAACACTCATTCTCCATTAACTGTCCCACCTGCCCACAATCCCAGTTGCCATATTTGACCTCCAACAACTCACAAAAGAAGGAAAAAACTGCACCAGATACCATCACTCACTTGGGGACAGCCGAAGCTGGACGGGACAAATAGTGCAATTCCCAATAAATCTCTCAATTGCTTGAACTGAATTCTAAAATCATATGGTTCGCTTTGAAATTTCAGTGCTTAAAGGTGCATCGATTGCACAAATAATCTGACACTTGAGGTCAAAATCCCAGCATAAACACAGGCAAGTTTCCCAAGTGCACGACAGTGGCACCAACTTACACCAGGGCTGAACTCAGCTCACTGCCAGAAAAGTTTGAGACTGTTGGTAAGCAATAATCAAAATTGTTTCCTCGGCAAAAATGTATTGCTGAGCATCTGGGCAAACTCATTGTGCTAGAAAATGAAAATGGATAATATTGATTGTTTGCCTCAGTGCTGCATTTTGGATGTCATTCTTCTGTGGTAACACTTCACCATCAGAAATCTCCTGTGCATGTGCTCACATTCTGCAGTTTATTTTTGCTTGGTTTAGGTACTAATGGACTTGCACAATTTATGTGCAAAAGTCTTTTGAGATTATTTTAGATTTTACTCAGTAAGTCCAAAAATGTTATTGTTAATTAGATTATGTTTACCGTTTTGTAAAACTTGCAATTCAATTAGGTTAAAAAAAAAATCTCTAAAAATAATTTGTTGAAAGTTACCACTAGCTTGAATATACAGTCCTGCGTTACATTAATAACTGCTTAACTTCTTGATCTTTGCTTTTTATATATATCCATATTGCTATTATTCTAATCCGGTTTTATTGTACTGTATTTCATCTGTGAGCGGAAAATCCATCTAAGAGGATAACAACCTACTGGTGGTACCCACTAATGGCATTAATCTGTTAGCTAAAACAGTGCTGCTGATGCCATAGGACCAACACTCGGGGATGATTCCCAGGGGGTTATCCCATTTCTGTGGCTAGAGGCAGAGATGACTTCAAGCAAGGTGCCCAAGGTTAGGGTGGCCTCTTAACTATGTTGTGACCAGAACAAAGCAAAACAGAAGTCAGAAAGCCAGTATGGCTGGCAGAAAAGTCAGTGCAGATGTGGCCTGACAGACGGTGTTGCTTTCCCCTGGCAGGCAGAAAAACCTTGTGGCAACAGGAGGAGCAACGGCAGCCCTCCGGGTTAACTTCACTACACGAGGAATACGAGGAACTTCTGTTTTCTGTATGGGACCTGGATCACTACAACGATGAGTCGGTGTTTGGATGTTTTATCATTAGCTACAGGGAGAGCAAAGGCAGGTCTCTAGCCTACAATTGGCAAGCAAAATTTATGAACTTTCAGGCATTTTTTTTTAAACAAAACAATCAGAGTAATAAAAGGACATTTGAAATGAGGAAAATGTGGTTTTGAAAAGCCTTTTCCCAAGCGCATTTACTCACCATGCATCACTTTCCCAATGTAAAAAAAACCTGTAAATTTATTCTCAAAAGAGACAAAGAGAGAGAGAGAAAAAGGAAACATTATGTCATTTGATCCAAATGTATTCAGACATATACTGTGGACTTACTGCTGGCCTTCTTAAATGAAATATTGATGTCATCCTGGCATGCTTCAGACGCAGCGAAATTTAAATGATACACTAGTTTAAACTTTTGGGTTATAAAATGATGCTACTTAAGCTCACTTAATACATTTGTTTTGTAGAGCAAGAGAGAATACTGCTTTTAAGCAACTTTGGTTTGTATGACTTGACCAGTTAAAAAAATAAAAGATTTTGAAGCAGATACTGGCTTCCTGACCATATCTGACCGCATCACTGAAGGATAAGCACAACCACGCAAGTACTGTGTTGGTTAAGTACAGCACAAAATTTAGGGAGATTTTGGCATGAAAGAAAGTCTACATATATATATGCTAGCAGTGATTCAGATCTTGAATTTAATCTAGGTGTTGTGAATCACTCACTAGAGGATCCTTCAGATCTCTTTTGACCAGAAAAAAATGAGAGAGAAGCTTATTTAGGATGAAAGACTTGTCCTCTTCCTCAGACACACTCTCTATAAGCATATTTAAAACTAGGCTTCACCTATCTAGAGCACAGAAGGTCTTTATATCACGAAAGATTAATCCATTTCTTAATTTTACACTCACAGTCACCGTCTTTCTAACAGAAGTAGATTGAAAGAAATTTTTTTAGTAACACTGGGTATCACTGGTAAACTGAAGTATCTCAAATACAGCTGTAAGGAACTGCTTCTTTCCTGTGACTGAATCTCTTGCCTTACTCCTTTAGTAAGGAGTAAGCCTCTTTAGTACACTGTGACTAAAGTCTCATTAACACTGAGAATTAAAAAAAAAAATCTTCTTGCAAGCTCTTGTACTTCTTAAATTGTCCCAAAATGGTTAAGACTGCAATGACAGGATAGCTCTAGGATAAAAGTCTGTCTTCCGCGTACTGGTGTTATGAAGCCTTGCCTCTGACGGAAAGCATGCGAAAAGAGTTGCTACAGGGGGCAAGAATAGAAACTTCTAGAAAACTTCTTCAGGGGTGGGGGGTGTTACCTGCCAGATCTTCAGCTGCTCTCAAATCACATGGGTGTGTGCCTTGAATGCTACAGGGCATTGCAGATTTATGAAAACGGATGTCACCCCGTCATGTACAGGGTATTGTGTTTTCAGCTTTAGGTGTCTAACAGTTTATTACCAACGAGTCCTTCTCAGTATCTTAGCTTTCAGTCATTTAAAACCAGAAGGTTTCACTCTGCCAAACACAAACATTCAGAGTTACAAATCAAAAGACACACCAAAAATTGTGAAAGGAAAGACCTAAAAAAAAAAAGTAATTTCTGAACTGGTAAACTAGTTTTATTAACACAGTCTCTAGCCCTTTCATTAAGTAAACACATCCAGTTCTGCCCCTGAAGTCATACTCATGAAACTAAGGGTTTATAACAGCAGTACTAACACTGCATTATCTAATGTAACGCTCTAATAAATAATGATGTATCATGCCAGAAGGGTTTAATTTGAAACAGATGGTCTAAGGAATGGAAACATAAGCAAAGTATTTTACTGTAATCGCTATCCAGGAAACAAAAGGGGATTTCATATTATTGCCTCAAGGACTGCCTTCCCCCCCTCAACGTTTTTGTCTTAGATAACAGTAAACTTTTATTTTGCTACCAAAGCACAGGTGCTGCTGATAGCTCACAACAATGATACAGAACTCAGGCATTTTTCCTAATCCTGATTAGCAAGTGAGAATTTGCTTTTGCAACACCATTTGCTGCTTTTGCAAAGTTCTCTCTTTACACCATTTTCTTTATCTTTTTTCTGTTTTAGAAAAGAAAATAGATTTGTAGTTGTTATGGACTTGACAGCGTTGGCTTCTGTGGCAACAGATAGTTATTAAATATTAGTTGATAGTTATTAAATATTAATTTAGGCACCAGAGTCTAGGGCCTAAACCCAGCTCTGCTTTTAGGTGCATTGGCAAACCTTTAAAAGACATGATCTGCAAAATTCACTTAGCAGGAAAGAGAGCACTCTTCTTGTAAAATCATTTGAGGTACTGTGATGTACATCTTTGCACAATTAGGAGATTTCTAGTCTTAACAATCCATTTAATTATTTACAAGAAATATAAAGGCAAAATTCTAACTCCCCCAAAATGAATATTCTTTCCTACCTCTCTGTCAGGAGCTGTTTCAGATATTCCCTGCTTTACTTCAGAAAAATCACCCTAGGGATGGGCTTGGCACATGCTGTCTAAACCCCGCCGTTCCTTTTTTTGGAAACAAGCATTTAAATGCAGTGTTTTCACATACAAGCTTGCATTGAGGCTGTGTAGGCAAAACCCTGGAATGAAATAGTTTTTGGGGTGCTAACTACAGGTCTGGAGAACCCACAAGATAGTCAGCCACATACGTGACATTCTCTGCTGTTGACACAGCAGAAATAGCAGCTGCAGCTCAGACTTAACTAGACAGGTTTTCAGAACACCACCTCTGTTTCAGAGAGACTAAGGCCCAGACCAAGCAAAGCACTTGCTTTGACTCCACCTACCTTTAAATACATGAATAATCCTTCTGAAGTCAGTGGACCTTGTCAGTACTGTGCCAGTGTTTAAAATCCCCACACTTTTCAGGAGAAATAATGAGCTTGACACTTATTTTTGTCAGGTTTGGGGAGTTTTAGAGAGGTAGAATTTTCATATTTCAAGCTTTTCTCTGCAATGCCGAAGACTTTTTTTTCCCTCACCTCTAGTGAAAACTCAGAAACCCCCATAAGCAAGTGTTTACTTGAGACTTCAGGAGCTTGGCACCTTAAAAACCCCAAGCACTGTGACATCAGTCCAAATAGCTTGAGAAGTTAATGGGATATTCAACGGTTCAAACACAGATGTCTGCTTAAGGGCCTTATTACACATTAGTTGCACTATCTACTAAGCATGGTATAAAGCCAAGAGCTAAGAATTCTTGGATATTAATTGCTATTCTCTTGACTTACTGTGTGACAAACACTTCAGTAAGAAATGGCCTGAGAGCATTGTCCTGGGTGCTCTACAGAGACTCTGTGAGCACAAGCTCCTTTCAGACCCTGTGAGGATGAATTTCACACTGCGTTTGCTGGGTTTATACCTCTAGGGAGAATACCAGTGGAAAGATGAATTTGTCCCAGTGACGGTATTTCTCAAGAAAAAAGGGATGTAACGTGCATCTACATGACCGATGAGACACAGAAATAGCCTTGCCTCTGCTGACAGAAATGATGAGCACAGCATCAGACTGAGCAGTGCTCTCTCCTGACAGCATGGTCGAGAGCCGTTGCTTCTAAATAAGAGGAGTTAGTACAGTTTCTATGTCTGTTCAGTGTTTATTTTTGCCTGAACACAAAAAGTTCAGGACTGAGGAAACAGAGTCTAATCTCAGTTACAACAATCAGCACCTGGATCCTGTGGAAGTATTCCAAACTTGCATTAGTATAATTGAGACCTGTCCTACAGCGTAACACCCCCCTCCTCCAGTCTGAATCTCCTACCTGGGAGCAGCACATAATTATGTTATTTTACCTGAGTTGTTTTTTTTTTAATCAACAAGTAGAAAATCATGGAGAGCATCTTCTCATATTACAATACCCATTACTACACATGTCGTCTTTCTGTCTCATTCCCAACACTAATAAGCACAGGACCTAATTATCCCCATTTATAAATAACTTTCTTCATCCTATCTCTGTCCAACAACGTTTTGGCAGGCATCCTCAGCAGAAGATTTGAAATTATGTCCCTGCCAAAAACTATTGCTGCTGATGAATCACAGCACACACAACTGACAGGCTGTGGTTGCTTTTATAAATATCTGCACACATACATATATATGTAAATGTATGTGTCTGTATATATGTGTGTGTGTGTGTATAGCAACTTGGAAATTGCTATACATATAGATCAGGCAAAATGGCATGGTGGCTTTTTCTGTCTTCCAAATGATGTTACTGAGCTCATTCAATCAAATTTCTGCTAATGTATTCATGCATTTCCTAGGGAACTTTTAAGGACCCTCAGGTGAAAATCATCCCTCTGCATTGAGCTAGTCTGACCACCCCATTAGTTTAAGTTATCAAAGTCACCAGCTGTAGGACTCAAGTGATGAATTTCTTCTTGAGCATAGAATTAGGCAGTCATGGAGCATCCAAGGAACTAGGCTTCAAAAATCAACTAATGTCAACCCGGACTAAAGAGAGCATTGCTTTCACATCCCCATGCAGGGGGTTGCTAATAACAGTAGCAGAGTTAATGCTGTGCTAAAGGATACCTTTGTTGCTTTTCTCCTGGTCCAGTGATAGGTTTTCACAACATCCTGGGGCAATTTAATCCGCTTTCTTGAAAAAGTTCTGCCCTGTGTTTTCATTATGCTTTTTGGTAATTTCATTTAGTGCTCACTGTTTCTTGTACTGTGGGAAACAGAGGTCCTCATGCCTTGTTTGCTTCCTCCATGGCATTAATTATGTCATTTATCAGCTTTAAACCAACTGGGTTCAAGAGAGAGTTCTTGATGGGAGATGCTCCAGAGAGAAACTCTTTGAAGAGCATTGTTTTTCTATCCTAACTAATTTGCCGCTAGCACTTTATTGTTATAACCTGGTGTGATTTACCAGTGACTTTGCTTCAAAAAGCAGGAACGTATGAAAATTACTTAGCTGAAATGAACACCAGGTTCATTAGCTAAAATAATTGTTGCTATTAGTAGGAATTTATGCAGAACTCTTTTTAAAATATTAGCAAAATCCACATTCAGCAGCCGTGGCTGTAGCAATAGCTGAAATACACAGTATACATTTTATGCAAGTTTTTTGAATCTGCATTTCAGATCTTCTATAACATTTTATATCTGCAAAATGAAGAGTAATAAGCAATTTACTGTTGCTCCAGATTGAATTTATGTTTTGTAATGAATTTAATATGTCATATAAAACATAACTTTGAACTGTAAGCTGGCCTGGAAAAAAAATAACAAATGTTTTCTTCTTGCCAACTTCAACAACTTGGGGAGGGGAATGAATTCTACAGTGCTTCACTCCGGCTTTTTTACGGTGCATTTGACAGACACATAGCATTGAAAGACTGGTTGCTGCTTAAAATGAAAAAATACATTTTATACTAAAAGTGTCCTTCAAAGATAAGTGCAGAGGAATGTGGAATTGCCAAAAACTAATGGCTATCCTGTGAGGACAGAGCTCCATTTGAACTTTTCCCTGCTAGCCTGCTTTCAGTCCCCAGCCAAACCTGTCATAAGGCTCTGAAGATTTACGTTATTACTCTGCCTTATACCCCTGCTCTTGCCAAGGCCCTGCCTACATTATAACCTTCTGTCTTTCTGCAAAATAAGGATGGAAATCCATCTGGAGAAGGAAGAAGAGATCTTCTGTGTACTTAACAGCGTGCTGCCTGACCCAGCCAATCAATCCTTCATGCTGATAGAAACCGGAGGAAATTTTTCTTGCCAGCAATAAACCCAACTGCCCTTTGCTCTCTTTTGATGCTGTCTATTCCCCTTCATGTCAGCTGAAGTTATTTCTTTTCCCTTTTTCATTACCTCTGTTTTCTCTTTGACCTGAGCTAGGGACTGTAAGAACACCCTCTGAACTCCCACACCCCTGCCACGAGGCATAATGTCCGTATCGTCATCATATAGCCTCTACCAACAAATGCCCTATTGCCAACAGATTTCAGATCTGGCCCTAAGGAACGGCCACATGACCCAACGCTGCAAGGCACTTAGCAATTTAAATCCAGAGGATCTCAGATTCTGTGTCACACTGGAATAACAGCTGCTGAGTGTGACGTGACTTTCCCAAGGTCACTGAGTAAGTCAATGACACAGCTGCAAACACAGACAGTGTCACCATTTCCCAGGTCTGTGCCTCACCCCCACACACATCCTGATCGCCAAAGAGAAAGACCACAGAAGAGCTCACTGCTAAAAACTGCCCAGTGTTTGAGCTAGCAGGGAGCACAGACACACTGCACCTAGAAAGACACTTTACAGGTCTCTGCTTCAGGCAGGCAAAGCATTTCTGGGTGCATGGGTTGTGTAATGACTCCATCCAACAGCAGGATGCTCAGGTTCCTTCTGGAGATCAATCTCTGTGGGTATATGTAAGCAAACGAAAACCAAGGATAGCACACCCCGAGTCTCTCATACCCAAGAAGGACTCTCTCCATCATTTGTGACACAGTGCTGAAATGCAATTCTGCAGCATCCAGGGCTTTAGATAACTATGCAGAGTCTGTATAGATATCTCTACAATTTGTGTAGATATAATTCAAGAAAAAAATTATTTTCAAAAATAAATGAAAATACTCATAAAGAATATTATAAATTCTGTAAAAAATGAGGAAGAAATACAGTAAATTGCTATGGTATATTTTCTTATGAAGGTTTTACAGGTTTTGAAAAATGTAGCTATTCTGTGCTTCAATTTAAATAGAAATAAATATATTTATTTTGCCTTTACAGTTAAATAAACTCATGCAACTTCTGTTTACACATGCACACACCTAATCTTCCTATCCCTTAAAGCAGGATGTGCCTTCCTGTGTTAAAAATCCCAGTGATGAGTAATTTCTAACTCTTTCCTGCCCCTTTATTAGAAAGGGAGTATTGAGTAAAAGACCATACTAGCAAAGGAATTATTTTGTGCACTAATAGACAACGTTATTCCTTCTTTGATAATCTTCATATGCTATGAAGATTATTGTAGATAAATAGATATGTATTTCTGTACAACATTAAAACAGACAAAAAAAAGACAGGAATTAATAACAGTTTTCTCTTGACAACATAGCAGCTTAGTCCTTGCTCTCAAGAAAAAAAGTAGAAGGCTGTATTTCCTCAGCAGCCCACGACACGTCAATGGCTGCGAAACTCAGCTGACACTGTGTTCTGTGCCGTAACAGCACATTGTAGTGTCCCCCCTTTTTGAGGTCACTCCCAACCTACAGCTATTTCTTTTACTGTATTTCTGCTCAGTAATTTTAGTTGTTATTATTATGTATATGTACAACTATTCCAATAAGCAGGCAAGGAAGAGTGGAATTGCTTAAGGCAATGAAGCATATGGTCTCTTGGAATGAGGATTGTGCTGTGTGGGCATTATGCAGAGGGTTTGGATTATAAGGAAGTACGCAGGAGTTCAAGGGAAGGATCAAGGCAGAAATGCCTTTCATATACTTACTAAAACAGCTTTCCAAAGTCGGTGTGAAAGACCAAGACTACTGTCAGCAACACCCATCACACAAACACTCAAGAACTTCCTCCCCAAGAACATGGCCTGAAGTGATGCTTTCATCTGAGGTTAAATATGCCCCAAATCTGCTCGATTGCTCCTGGATACCTATGGGATGTATCTGCTTGGCTCCAGCTACACAGCTGACTGCAGAATGATAGGGTTTGAGTCTCTCACAACACATTTGTAAGGTCAGGAAGTCGCATCCCCATCTGACATGGAGTGAAGAGGCACGGAAAGACATAAGAGTCAGCAGTAGTTTGTAGTGGAGCCAGGAACTGGTGCCAGAATGCCTGAAGCCCATTCCTATGCCTTAAGTGCAGACCATGTTTCCAGCTGAACATCTAACTGGTACATCTTTTACTGTGAATCATAGCTTAACACTGGGAAACTGCCAACAAGATAGCAGTGCAAAGCATGTGCATTTTGATATAGAAGATTGCGGCCAACAACAGAGCAGTTTGTCTGCATTATGTCATAGTGTCTGAAAAATTAGTCATAACCAAGTACCACCTATTTATAACTACTTACTTCTCTGTTTTTAAGTCTGTTATTTTAGATATCTGTCAATGAGACAATAAGGGCTGATCCCAAGGCCAGATGGATTCATAATATTCAGGCTGCAAAAATAGGATCATGCTGTTACTCACTGAATTTACTCAGACACTGCAGTTTCTACAAGGTGAATTTTTCCTAAGAAAAAGTAGCATTGGTTTGTATTTATAAAAAAAAAAAAACCAACAAAAACCCTTTCACCATCTGTTTAAATGACTGTACAAGAGAAAAAGCTGGCAGTAAAGCTGTATTGCACTAAATCATCTGTGCCCAGGACTAGAACCAGATTATAATGCCATTTTATGAGCTTCCACAGTGATCTTTGATCCAAAGACCCCTATGTGCCCTGCACCTACACAACTGAAAGAGGCTTTCAAGATGTATGCTCCGTGGCAGGGAGCTGTGCTTTGCAACTGGCACACACAGGAGCTGTCCAGCTCATATCCATTGAAGCAGTGAATGCAGGAAGAAACCACTGCCCAGGAACCACTTATCTGGACACCGCATGAAAGGACAAGCCAGAAGGCAGAAGAGCACCATGTTGCTGCTTCACTAGTAAACCCAAATTCCCCCTTGCTGCCTGCCACTCAAAAACACCTACATGACGACTATTTATCTAAGTTCTCTGTAGTAGGGACAGAAGCTCCATTAAAAATAGAGTTGGCCCAAAAATGGGATGTGTTTATGAAATTCCACTTTTCCCTTTGTCCCCTGTTGTGGGAAAAAAAGATGACAATATTTGATTTGCTCCAAGTTAGAGGCCTGAAGAAGTCCTAATGTCAATGAACTATCGCAGTGAGCTAATTCCTGTGGGTGTCACTCCCAATGGCGCCATTAATATTAAAGGAAAAACTACCATTGATTTCAGGGGAGCTAAGATTTCAGTGTGAGCTAGGCATGGCATTCATGAGCTTAATGTGCTATTGTGCCACTTTAAAAACAGGAGTTCTCATTTTAGGTGGTCATCTCAAGTATTCAAGGCTTGTGATTTTGGTGTTGAAACCTCTACGTTGAGTCCTCATTGCTGACTGTGTGTAATGACATGATTTATTGAACCCAAACTCAAGGGCATGCTTTGGTTCGAAAACAACAGTGCTAACTAAACGACAGTTCTTCATTTGTATGGAAAGCTACTTTTTCCCTTAAAGTGTTCCAGGCACTGACCCTTCTCCAGCTAATCAGACATATCCTCCCCATCATTTATTTCAGTTACCACTGAGTTCAGTGGGAGCGTTTCACACACAGAGACAATGCTCAAATACATCCTTGAAAATCCTGTTCTTACCCCATATTGAAGAAATAGATGGATAGTACAAGCCCCACGTGGAGGCTAGGAGTTTAAACATGTGAAATAATCTTTAGGAGGTAGTATATGGCCCTCATGGTTTTTACATGGCAGATAATTCACAAAATCTGCTGAAAGGAAGGTTTTTGAATTACTTATAGTTGTAAAATTGTTTTATTTCAGAAAGGGGATATTTTTTAAAATACAAGACTTACCTGTGGTACCCCTGTTATTCTAAAATGCAACTAAAGTAGAAAAGCTGATGAACTGGCAGAATCTGCTGCGTAAGTTAAGTTGTGCACTTCTGCCATATAGTCTGGTCAAACTGGCCTATGCCCACGAATGCAGAAATTATTACTTTGATTAATGAGGAGTGGATAGACAGAATATCTTAACACAGCCTAGAAATATTGGTAAACCTCAGCATTGCCCACAGTGCTCACATAGCCCCGTATGCTGTCCATCTCAGGCCAGATACATTCTAGATCTAATAGCGTATGGATAGGCTATGTCAGTGCTTTATATTCCTTGCAAATAAATGGCAAACTTGCTGTCTGAAAAATCCACACAAGGGATGCATGTATAAAAGGTGAATAGGATGGCAACACAGCATGAAATAAGTTGTAAGGGAAAGGAAACATGAATAATCTTCCTTACAGTCAGGAGATGAGAGTCTCTTCCACAGATGCCACTTTTCTCTCTCTAGATAAGATCCACTGTCTGAAGCTTTGCAGAAGTCCCTGTTCCGTATCTAGCTAGAGTCATGAGTATTGCATCCCTGTTGGCAGAAAAACAAAACACTTCGGGGGAAGGAATCAGTTTGCCCGTTTGAAAGAATTGGTGAAATACCATCAATGCCAGTGGGGCTGAAGGATTCTTCTTGTCACGGCCAAGAGCCAGTCTTCTCAAGGCCACTTGTGTGAGGCAATTTCTGATGGTTCGTCTAAGGTCTCAGCTTCCCCTGAAAGACAGCCCATCCCGTCCTCCTGCACCTCTCCTTTATAGGTCAGAGCACTGGGGTGCTCTCAGGCATCCCTCATGCTCTTATATATTCTCCACTTTCTCCAAGCTTCCATCACTGCTTTCCCGTCTTTCTGAATATCCCTTAAAATGGCGGGTCTACCTACCAGTCTTCCGTGGCCTGGAACATAACCGCTGGCAGAAGAAGTTTCCAGTCTATTTTATTTCCTTGTGTTTTAGTAAGTATTTTTAGTTTTGTATTTTGCTGTTGATACAACTGTGGGGTTTTTTTTCCTACCAACACAGATCAGTTCCATTTAAAATACATCAGATAGGGACACCTGTAACTAGTTTTACTTGAATATATGTACACAGTTATGTACACATTATATACACATAGGCATTATATATACACATATATATACACACACATATATATAAGGCACTGTAAAATGTACCATCGTTTCTCTAGCACTGTTTTTAATCTGTAAAAGTAGATCATATTTCTTAATATAATTTGAAATGTCTAACCAAGACATTTTTAAAATGTTTCAGGGTTACAGAAATATCAGCTGTGAAATAAGCCTGACTTTAAAATTCAAGTTATTGTGACAAGATCAACAAAACCTATTTTGACAGTAATTCTAATCTATTTATTATATAACTGCTCCTCTCTTAAAAGATATATTCACCTGTATAAATAGTTTCCTTTGTCTCTCCTTATTATGTTCCAAAATGTGAACTGAAACTTGTCCTGCAGAATAAAAAAAAAACAGTAATGGAGAAGTGAATACAAACTTGGATAATTTATCCGTTACTTAGAGAGAGGAAAGCCAAGGTCGCTGTAAGCCCAGATGTCTTTAAATAAAATGTACTAAAACAGATCATGAGCTTATATAATTCTGTTTGATGCAGCCAACATCAATGGAGCCTGGTGATTACATTTTTGGCCATTTTATATATAAGGTAATCTCTGCCATGTGAAGACATGACAGCACACAAATATGACTGGCATTTATAATGAGCATGCTTGAATGGATCCTAGCTTAATGTAATTACCCTATATATGCAAATTATGGCATCAGAACTCCTGCAGCAGCTGCTGTTAGGAGGGCTTGGCAACTGTGTGTGTTATCAGTCAGTCTTACAGATCAAACGGACATATTTTCAAAGACTAGAAACAGACAGATGAAGATAGATTAAAAATTGTACATCTTTGGGATGTATAAATCCAGATATGCTGGACAGAACATTTCAACAAATACCAATATAACATTTTTTCCACAGTTACTCTGTAGCAATGATTCACAATTGTGTGAGACCACAGGATCCCTATTAACTGCACAACTTTAATAAAAAACAGTATAGAAAACTTCATTTAGTGTTGTTTCATGGACCACTTACTGTGGCCTCACAAGCACGATCCATTGGTCACAACTAGGAGACACTCTTTTAAAGACAGCATATTTTCTACTCTACCATAAGCACCTCGAAAATGAGACTTAACCTGCAATCACTTTTCTTATTTTGTCACCTGCAGATTTTGCACTGGAACTGGTCTTTCCATTTCTACTGTTTCAGTTCACGTTTTGCACAAGTGGAAGTGAAAAAGGGCAGCACACCATGAACCATCTCGGCGAACGAATGCATCTGAGGCGTAACTCATCAGGGAAAACCAGACACTTTAAAATACTGAAGTGACTCAAAGGTTTAAAAAATATATATGTATTACGAGAGCCACAAAAAAGGTTACAGACAGAGCTCCACAAAGCCTGCACGGATACATTCCAACAATTCAAGGTGGCAGAACAGGTGAAATACAGACCATAAAAACGGTTCGACATTAACTTTCCAGACTGTCAGAGACAGCAACCTTGACCCCATCTTTCCCACACACACAAAAATATTGAATCTCTCTCTCTCTCTCTCTCTCTCTAGTCTGGACCACAGATATAGTCCAAAGAAAACCACATTGCAATTTCCACATTAGGCTTATAGGAGAATAGGCCTCATCTGAGGAACGTCCATTATAACGCCCATAAGGTGATTATCTTAGGCCAAGTTGACGTAACATTATGCTTGGTTAGCAATTTTAGAACAGCAACACAACACAGTTCATTTGCTGCACATGGCTACTAACACATAGCTCCGTGCAACCCTTAGAGCTGACTTTAACCAAACTAAGTAATTATATTTGTTTTGTTTTGTTCAATTTAAAAAGAAAATGCAAATGTAAGATATTAGGGCAGTTCTTGCTATCACCTTCCTTAAAAATTCAAGACTTGAAGACTTCTTTAATGTACTTGCTTACAGACACATTTTGAGACTGTATTAATGATCTTCAGGAAAATACGCCACCCTGAGGCTTTTTCCCTTGTTCACTTCAGGTTATGTCTGCATCCAGTTTTGACATAGGGGGCCAAATGCTGGTTGTACATCAGTGCAGTATTTGGCCCAGAGTTTCAAAGTCTTTGCTATTCAGACTTTCCTATGAGGTCAACAAACAAAGTAGTAAAAAAAGAAAATATTAAGGCTTCAAGTAAAAATATTTCCTCTCTCTCCCACCCATGTAGTAAGGTACATTTAATTTCATAATACTCAATATATTATACAATTAAAGATACAGAGATCCAACTTTTCAAGGCAGATTGTACTACAATGAAAACCTGGAGGCTAAATGGGAGTGTATGAACAGAGAACGAACAGCTAATAAAATGCAATATGCAATGAAAATTGATGCATAAACTAAACAAAAACTATTGCTGTTTTTTAAATAAGTAATACAATCCACAGCTAAAAATAAGAACATGTTGAAAAGATTTAAGACTTCTGAAACATGAAATACACATGACAAAAATAAAGAAGCTACTTACAAGATGTGTTAACCTGTGCTGGATTTTCATGGCTGATCCCCACCTACCGTAAATTAGCATCACTTAAATGAGCTTTGATGGAGCCACACCAATTTACACCAGCTGAATATTTGGCCTACAGTGTCTGTAAAAACTGAGACTATCTGGGCAGTAGAACCTTACTGCTAATCTGTAAACTGCTTGAAGAATTATACTTTAACATGGGCTGGATTGTGCTCCAAAATTAGACTTAATAAATAGGTCCCCAGTCCCACAACAGGAGCTATGGAAAGACACACTTACATTTATGAGAAAATAGCTGCAGGTTCAGTGCCTTGGAAGGAAATGAGGCTGGATTTGCTGCATGCAATCTCCTGTTAACAGTTCTGCTTAGATTATTCTTTCAGAAGATTTGAATAATTTACTCCAGGCTATGTGCACTGAATTATATGCAAACCTCAAGAGGAAAAAAAAAAAAAAGACTTTGGTACCATTGTAAACCTATTAACAAGTTGAATGTCTCTCAACTGTGGGCAAAACTACTCACAAAATATATAATCCTTACATCTGAACCTGTAATGACACAGTGCATTCATTCTTTCTTCCCTTACCCCTTATGAACGATGTCAAAATAACCCTGGATATTAGTGCTTTATACACACAATACTGTGTTTAGTCTTACTGAGAAATTCTCTCATGAACTAATGTAGTTAACTTCAAAGGCTCTTTGGCCCTTCAAGTTCCTCAGTAGCTTTTTGTTTATAAATGCAGGAGAAAGAACGATCAAAGTGGAGCATCACTGGGATGCAAATCTCAAATATTACATAGGTGCAAATTTTCAGCCTTGCTTGCATGAATTTCATGTACGTATTCAAAGATACATGATAAAATGTGCCCTTGCCTAGTTCCCTAGCCCAAATTCAGTGTGTCACATATCCTCTATTTTTCAGGGCTTACATATGGCATACATGATACTTTAAAAACAAGTAAGTCTTGTGATACTCTATGCACCAGAGTGAATTCCAGTCCTTTAGGAAGTACTGCATCTTCCTGAGGAGTTAACATCAGGGTAGAGTTGCAGATTAATAATAGTTAAAGATGGAAGAAATCTGTAAGGCCACCTGGTCTAGCCCCTTGCACCTGCAGGCTCACCTCTTGCAGAAATTTTTTTAATGACTTGTCCAAACATAGTTTGGCCATCCTAAATAGTTAGTGTCCAGTACTCTGCCTTGGAAGACTATTCCACTGCCCCTTCCTCTCCATCTTTTCTGCCCCCTTCTAAATGTAGCCCATTGGTTACCAGTGACAACCCTTTGATTTACCTTTGGTTTTACATCTTTTAACTAACGTGTTTGTAAAATTATGATACTCAATTTCCACTTCATTGCTTAGCCAGTGACATGTTTTTAGCCCTTTAAATCTTCTCATCAGCCAGCCTGTCCAGTCTTTTAATATATATTGCTCCATCTGTACCTGATCCAGTTTGCCAGCATCTTTCTGGTACCGTGGCACCTCTAACTAAAGACAATATTCTACATGCCAGTGAGCAAATCTGCATAGAAAGACTATTGCTTCTCTGCTCTGCAATGTCCCTACAGTAGGCATTTAAAATATCATCAAGGCAATAAAATGCACACTGATTTTTAGTTCACTCTCTCATAAATTTGGCCTATTGCAGCTGCATTGCCTTCCAGGTTTCTCCCTTCAGGCAACATAGAGCATTACACAGAGAGATTATTAACTTTCTTATGTTCTCTTCAACCTTCCTCTCCAAAAAATGATGTGATATACAAGGGACATAATAAGCATGTATTGCAGCAGATGTCAAGATTTATCAAATCAAAAGATAAATTTTAACCAGGCAAAACTGAGGTCAATATTTGCCTTCTGGAATAATTAATCTCAACATACATGAAAACAAGTAAGATGTTATCAACACATTCTGAATTGCTAACAAATATCTGGAGAGCTCTCCATTATAGTCAAGGACTGAAAAGGATTCAACCCCTTGAAACAAATATCCTGAAAGATGACAAATTTAGCTCTCTAGTCAAAACTATTCACCAGGAGAGCCAGGTGGGAAGTCAAGGTTTCGTATGCTGACTGGCTCAGTGATAAATAATCATTTTTAGTGACTTTGGCAACAGTCGCTCAGGATATTCTTAATTGCACATATGATCTGGCTAGTTAGCATTGGTCCAAATCTCAGTACTTTTGACTTCTGAGGTGGTAATTGAATGGGAAGGAAAAGGAGATAAGGGATGGAGAAAAGAAAAAAAAATTCCATTTGTCCCAAAATTAGCTTTGCCAGAGTCCTCATATTTGTGATAAAAGTAATGCGCCCCTCTCTTGTTTTTTATAGTAAAGTTGTCTTTAAATCCAAGAAAGTAAATGCAGTTTTCTGGAGACAGGAAAAGGAAACCTCAGAATGTTAAATAGATTTGATTGATATTATTTTAAAAAGTTGTTCCCCAGGGGAAAAAAAACCAAATGGAAAATCCTTTGTCTAACAGTATTGAAGATCAGAGGGAATGTGCTAGTAATTAGGCAGACAGAAAATTTATATCCTTTAGATGTACACTTGGCTCAGTTACACACACTGTAAATTCAACAGATCATGACAACCTTGCTGCAGGATTACAAAGACGGCACCAGGGCAAGGCAGTAAACCATGTTATTGCCTAAATCCAACAGGTAATAAGGAGGGTGCAGGGAAAGCAGCTGACGGCTGTTTAAAATATGTTCCCATCTAAACATTTCCTTTTTTATCTGCTTGGTTTTGTTTCCGAGTCAGAGAAGCCTTTAAAAACCAGAGGGAGCAAGAGGTCAGAGTGGAAGATCCTTACTGGTGTTGCGGTCCTTTTCCATGAGAGACGAACACACGCGCGCGCGCACACACACACAATATTTCACACACAGGGAGGCGAATGGCAGACAGTGAGAAGCTGTTGCTATCCTTTCTCCCGCTCCCATCTGGGACCAGAGAGCAGGGAGGCTTTTAAAGATGACACGGCGTTTGAGGCCCAAGTGCCCTTGGCCTTGCTCCTTTCCAGGAGGAGGAACCCAACCCGCGACGCCTGGGGGACACAGAGCAGTTCTCGCACGCGCAGACTGCCCAGCACAGGAAGCTTGCTTTCCATGTCGGCAGGAAAACAGCAGTTGGGCCTCTGACTCCTGCCGGACACATCGCTGGCCAGAGGAATTGGGAAGGGGCATGGGAAAAACTGAATGATCCTGGACTGACCGTACTTTTTCACAGCACAACTGGTACACAACGGTTTGTTGGACAGACACACGCACAATGGCTTTAGCACTCTCTTGCACAAAAGAAATCCGCTCTGTGGTTGTGGTGTTAGGTTGTAGCCAGTTCCTGCCTGTCGGTTCAGGAAGGATCTGATGGACTGCACAGTTTTATTCCTTCAAGAATAAGGCTGCAGCTGGTTTTTGGCCAAAAGAGAAAGATGAAAACAGAACAAACCCAAAACAAGAAAAGGAGAGTGGTCGGCTGCTGCTGCTCCTTCTTTGTTGCTATTTGAGTCTTCACAGTGCTCCTAGCTTCATGGCTGGCTGAGTGGATGGCTCTTTATTTTTAATTAATTTTATTTTACACTGAAATTTCATAGGTTGTTCCACCAACTCCAGACACCTTCTTAACACTTGAGTGTCTAGCAGGGCTGACAGGTGTCCCCTGGGAACTTGATGTTGAGCCCAACCTGGATATTCCTTTTGGCTGTCCATTTATTTTAGCGTGAGGTGTCTTCAACTGCATGTCATCCCTGCATCAAAAGAAATATCAAAGGATGCAATGTTAGTGACCAAAGCGTGATAGCAGAATGGCTTCATTCAGGATAAACAATTATCCCTGTTACCCTGAGTCCCAGTGTTGCAAAATATTCAAGCATGGGAGCAACCTGGTTGAAGCCAATATACTTGATGAAAAGCCACTCTGAAATGAGAGAATTCATTTGGCCATTAGGTTAGTGGATCAGACCCCAGTAATATTTGTTCATTTAATTACTTGCTTAAATGCTTTGTTAAACCAAACTAATTGCATAAGCATTTATAGGACACAGGAGGGTTTCATTGTCACCACTGTTGACCTTAAGCCAAACTGTGTCTTACGGTCAGAAATAAAATACTCAGAAAAAACACTTCCCAGTTAAATATCCAGTTAAACAAAATTGTGTTGCTCATCTCTGAAAGATATGAGAGGTGAAGTGTAAGACTTCGTTATGACAGAAGACACAAACTGAATCAAGTCAGGAAGCACTCTAGGATGCCTGTAATTAAAGACCTTATCCTGGATGGACTCTTTAAAATAATTTCCTTTCTTATGACATACTGCCAGGGAGCATGGACAACAGGCTTTCCTCAAAAGATCTTTTAAATCTAGGCCACTACACACTAAAGCTTAATGTGTCTCATCCCCAAGACTGACAAAGTAATTAGATAAAAGCCTACCAAAGAACTTGTGTGTGTTCTGGAAGTCCCAGTACAACTGGGGTCTGCTGTATTCCCACATCTTACTCCTGCACAGTGGATGTCTGCTTGGGTTTGCCTCAGTCTGAAGTTTAAGACTGGCTCATGCCAACAGCAGTGACCGAGGGCTGAAATACCTTCCAGAAGGGAACACTTTCTGTCTGCCTGCAAACCGAGGCGGCCTGAGCTATTTCAGACCACCCTGCCTTTTTCTGGAGGCCAGAGGGTTTGATGGATTAACTGTATTCAAAAGGCAATTTCTTTCTTTACATGTGTCTGCAAAACAAAACAGACTACCCCAGACTCTTACACAGCTCTTGATAGGCTCAGAATAGCTCCAAAACTAAAAGCACATTTTATTTGGCAACCTGGTCTGACAGCTGTATCCTGGAGCTGGAGCAGCAGGTCCATCAGCTCACACCAGCCCGGCTTCTGCTATGCATTTAAGCTGTGCTTGAACTAGAGAATGGAGTCGTGGGTTTCTGAACCAGCAAAACACACATACATAAATATATAAAAAAATATTGTGTCATTTCATAAAATGCTGCTGTATCCCCAAACAGCCGAAATATGCAGGGACCAAATCCTACATTTGCCTCACCAGAGTATTATAAAAGCCCTAATTCAGTGCTCCTGAATTCTGCCTCCTGAAACAAGGCAGAAAGGAGCTGGGGAGTGTTAGGGGAAAGGGGAGAAGGGAAAGACATTTGTAGTGTTACTGACAGAGAAAATGTGCTAGGTTTATAAAGCACAGGGTGCCTGTGGAAGGTTTACTTCACTAGATAAAAAACTCCAAGTTTATTAAGCTATTTATTTATTCATCTAGGTACTTGACTTGACTTTAGGAACCTCAGTAAAGAAGATCCTCTGCAACGGTATCATATGTCTGCAACTTTCTTTAACATCTGATGGGATCTGTAGCTATTTTAATAGCTAGACCACTTTTGCCGGGCACTGTATTTTTCATTACTTCAAAGAGCTGAACTGAAGTGAATTTACAGGCTCTACATTTTAAACAAGCACAATGTAAAAGCAGTGGGACTGACAGGCTGACAGCATAACCAAGAACCAGAGACTAAGAAAAGGCAAACAGCTTTTCATATTAGCATCTTTCCTACAGCAGCAGCTGACACATCAGGGTCTCAAACAGAGGGCAGAGGCAAAAGAAAGTCCACAGGTCTTCTTTCACTGAAGTAGACTTGTTTCTTTAATACATATGAAGAGGAAAAAATGGCTGTCTACCTCCTGAAAGTTAGATCTTCCACCAGTGGACAAATCACCTTAACAACTACAATTCACTTGAAAACATTGAGGAAACACTTGCTAGCACTAAACTTCAGGAGACCTACAATAACAGTTCTCCCACATCTCAATAACTTTCCCCAAAATGTTGGATAATACTGGAGTGAGACACCTGGGACCTTAACCAGAGGACAGTATAATGCAGTAAGTGCCAGATGCAAAGAAAACCTAGATATTTCTGATGAGCCCTCCAGGCCCCAACTTGGCTGAAATAACTGTATCCTCAGCGGGATAACGTAGCTCTTCAAATTTTCCAAGCCCCATAGTCTCCAGAAGGAAGAGAAAGAAAGATTAGTGCATACAGAAGCTGCAGCTGAGGATCTTACTCAGATACCACTTACTCAGGCTCTCAGCACAGCAAGTCCTCTCTCTCCCATGCTTTCTCACAGAAAGGAAGGAGGCAGCAAGGCCCTAAGGTAATGCCAAGATGGTCTGTGCTTTTATCACCAGTTCTGTATTATGGGACACTCCACACAGCTAAATACACAGCTCTCTATGCCAAGCACAATTTCCAGCCCGTTTCCCAGTCTCAGCCCGTTTCCCTTAGTGCTGGGTATGCTTGCACATGCTGTGATCCCAGCTTTGCCTCTGTGTCCAAGCAATGGCTGGGTCCAGCCTCCCTTTAGGCTGCAAACTAAAACAGCTCCAGCCTTTTGTGCATAACGGGAGGGATAATCTGCCTCGTATCTTGCAAATAATTACCCAATTCTGCTAAGACACTAAATCACTATGACTTTTACAACTTAATTGACCACCAGCAGTTCAAGTTACAGCAAATGTGCAAATATTTTGTGATGATGAGGTTGCTATGAGGGTGTCGCAGAATTGAAGAGCACCCACAAACCTCCCACCCTCGCTGGCCTACAGCAAACATGTAATCTGGGTTGTGCCTCCAGTGAAGCGCTCTGCACTTGCTTGCAAACAGATTCACATTGCTAAGCAGCACCTAAAGCAGTACATACCTTTGTGCTCCCACTGGTTGCACCTCTGTAATTTCCACAGTGTTTACAAATGAGACAGCCTTTGGGCCTCCGTAAGAGGGTGACCTAGGCATCCCTGTGGGGGACGACGGGACCTGGTGGCCTGGGGATTTGTAGGAGCCATTGCTCACCCTGCCCTGTAGCGCTTGATGGGACTGGACATTATTATTGGCTAAATCAGCTTGCAGAGAGGTTGTGGAAGTCCTTGGTGCTCTTGTCATTGCACTTGAGAGTGAAGACACTGAGGACTGTAGTATAGGGTTCCTTGTGCTAAAACTGGTAGCAGCCATCAGATTGTCTCTAGATCCGTATCTCATTGCCATGCTGCGTGGGTCTTCAGAGAGCGTGCTGACTTGCTGAAGGCTGTAAGAGCTAGGGGTGTCATAGACACCTGAGTCTGCAAACACTGAATCAGGGTGCGAGTGGAGGAGCTTCTCCCTCTCTTCCATCTCTTTCCTCTCCTGGATGGATGCCATAATGGTTTTGGAAAGGTTATCATAGCGGACTGGGGAGGGGTCTCGCTGATGTGGAGCTGGACCCCCCAGCACTGGGCTGAAGCTCTGCGGTGGTTGGCGTTGCAGCTCGCTCCCCCGTAGATGGCACATTTTGGCTGATAAATATGGGGAGTGGTACCCAACGGAGCTGACCGCAGAATGGGCGATGCACTTCCTCCCCGAGGGAGACATGGGGTTTAGCAAACTGTCATATGAAAGACTCCCATTTCTGTTTGACAGGGAATTGGGAGAAAAGATGCTTTTGTAAGGGGTGGAAGCCGCCCCTTCAGACTTTATTGGATGAAGGGGCACTTTGTCTGTCCCTCTCCTGCCAGCAGATTTCAGGCTCAGGGATCGTGAATTGATGGCAAAGGAATCTAACTGGAGTGGGGAAGACTGATAGGTCTTGTGGAGGGAGCTCTTCCGGTAGCTGGGAATGTCCAAGCTGGGTTCGGACTGGTAATCAAGGCTCCTGCCATCCTCTTCTATCAGAGCCCCTTGACTGTGTCCCTCCTGCATGGTGATCTAAAACAGAGGTGAATATGAGAAACAGAAGCCAATGATATGTAAGTACAGGTTTGCTCTCCGTGGTGAGTGCACGGGAAGAAAAGAGCTGGAGGTCTTCTCTCAGACTCTCAGCCCAGCTACGACACAGGTTCATTATAAGGAATCTCCTGTTCACCTTATGGATAAGCACCTTAGAAGCAAGGAGGAGTTATTCATAATAAGTGCTAAAGAATATTGACAGTAATAGATATGTCAATACATGGATACTGAAAAAACAGAATGAGAGATGACCTAAACTGAGACTCAAATCTCAGTAAAGGTAAATCAGATTGTAATCTGATAATACTGCCCTTGGAAAAAGCACTTCAAGTTTTCTACAAATAGCTCTTGAGTTGAGGGATGTCTGGTTTTGCGTGCTGAGTCAGAAATACTTTACGCTTCATTTCAACACACTGGGGACCAGCACACTCTTATCCACTTTACTCAGAGCTATGAATATTCAGTAATTCTGAATTTCTGGTCATAGGTCTTCAAAATTAAGCACCTAAGCCTAATTAAAGCAGAGAGGCTCCTTCCCACCATTTAGACAACAAAATGAAGCAATTTTCTCTTTTTTAGTGCCTGTGTAGGAGAGAGTGGCCGCATCAGAGAAAGAAACACAGGCTGTAATTTATTTATGTGCACTGAAGACAGACAGGAGTTCACTTTGTTTTACTCTGTGAAAGATTGCTTACAGTTCTGTTCACTTAAAATGCCATTCTGTGCTAAGCAAATAATTTTTGCTATTATTTTTAAGGAAGAGTTTGCCATAATGCACAATAAATTGGCTACATTGGCTCTGCAAACAAAGAATTATTATCAGTCACATCTTTAATCAGAAATGCAGTCGATGCAGTTTGTTCTTTATCTAATTTCTTTTAAAGGAAAATTATCCAAAAAAGCCTAACTGGCAAAAATCTGTTTTATTCTGAATTTTTCTTCAAGTTTTTTTCTTTGAGCTAGAAGATAGGGAAATATGCAAAACAGCTCACTATATTCTAGAGCATGGTGCTAAATTTGGCCTTCTCTGGAAAAAGGAGACCAAGTGACAACCTGTAAAGGAGGAGGAGAGAGCAATGACATAGCTTATATTTGTGCTACTTATCTTTGTGCCCTGATCCCTCTTTCCTACAGCTTTCACTGCTCAAAAGCAGAATTACGTTGACAGGCTGAAGAACTGATACAGAAGAGACAACATGATATTCCTCACACCAG
>NW_008823913.1:2040518-2127604 GCF_000699105.1 Pygoscelis adeliae
TACTTAGAAATGGCTTTTCAAACAAATACATGCTATCCTGTCAGCTTGCCAAGTGAACTCATTTTTATAATATTCCCACTTGACTAGTAGAAAGTTGTGACTACTATAAAATTGAACAAGTACACAAAGCTGATTGTACGCGCACCAGTCAGCCTATAGCAACAACATCTTTTTAGGTTAGGATTGAAACAGCAACCCTCAGAGTGAAGATGCTGTACCCTGTTATCATTTCACAGCATTGCCCAGTCTCCTGGCCTAATCAGAACCTATCCTGTATCTATATTGCATCTATGGCTATGTACTGAATGAAGAAAACAAGCTTCCCTTCCATGGGTCTCTGAATTTTGGCATCATGACCCAAAATACTGTTGCTTACACAGCTCAAAATTGCTAGCTGATGCCTGTAAATAGAATATTTTGAATTGGATGTCAAGCTATTTTTCATGTAATAAAGTGAAGATCATAGGATATTAAACTTTTTGGATACAGTGAACACACTGTTGTTCTTATGTTCCCTTTCATAAGCCGATCTTTTCTTCATTAAGTGGACAAATCCAGAGAGTAAGATTTACAATTACTGCAGTAAGACTAAAACCCAAATTTGGTGGTAGCTGGAATTCCACCATCTATCACCATCTTTCTTTTCAAAACAAGAAGGATACTAGAAAAGTTTTCTTCACCATTTAAGGAACAGTCTGTCTTATTCCAGTGTTGCCGCAGTCAATTATATATCTCTAATGTATTTTCCTTTCCTTACTAATATCACCCCCTTCTTGTTATTGCAGGGGTGACATCGGAGGACCTGATGAAATTAATTGTAAGAAAACTGCATTGTGCGTGGTATGTGTGTTTTAAGGGTATCTCCACTGGTGTGTGAAGACTTGGATACATATTGCAAATATACAAGTTAGACCAGTGATTTTCAAACTGCTGTACTCAGGTCCTGGGGGGCCAAGGAATATTTGCAAAAAATCCATGAGAAATAAGTGAGAAAAACAAGCCTATTAGCAGTAAGCTTAGTTTTGCACTCCGCTTCCAAAGGAAACAGTGTAAACTGTTTCAAAACTCCTAAGCAAAAGAGAAAACAGTCAAAATTCCAGAGCAAGTCTCTTTAATTGTTTTGACCTCAAAGTTTTCTTGATAGGAGGAAATGATGTCAACTGTTAGGAAGTTGTTTTTTTTTCCCCATATAACCCAAATGCACTGAGAAGGTGCTAAGGAAGGTCAAACATGAGGAATCTTCCATTAATTTTAACTAAAATATCTCTTGGGATGCTTTAAAACTTCCTTCTGTTTTGCAAGCTGACATCTTAAGGAATCACCGAACATGTTGTCTGTTGGCTAAAGGGTCTGATCCAGAAAAGCGCTAAGCATGCCCAGCTCCCTCTGAAGTGAATGTGAGTTGGCACCTATGTCAGGAGAAGCCAATGGGAGGTGACACTTCTCAGCATCTCAGGATCAGGCTGAGACACTGGTAAAGCAGTAGTGCACGCCTGTCAGCAGGACAGACGTGTCAAGCTCAACAGAGGAAAGCTGCGAAAGCAGACATGTTTTCATAAGGAACATAGTGAAAATATACACTGTCGCACAACAATGCCAAGTGTTGTTATTTACTTTTACACTCTGACATTCACTAGAGCCCTGCGGTGAATTTATCCTCAGGTCCATGTTGCCCGGTGCTAGCTGGGAGCAGATTCTCCCAGGCTCGCTCACCTGCTCAGCTGTAGCATGGTAGTGGACTTTGGGATTGGTGCTGAAAGCCGGTCGATACTTGTACATGGCAGGTGTAGGAGGGCTGATAAGTTTGGGCGAAAGGCCACCTTCTGTAAAAGAAAAAAAACAACTTTCTATTAAAATGTGTGGACAGAAAGCTATCATCCCTAATTGCTTGCTATCCATGGTCCTCTGCAAACAGATCTGTTCTGGAAAGAATAAAATTTGCAGTACTTTTGCGCAGAATTCCACCAAAATCAATGGGGCCCCTGTGGAAATAACAGTACATTACTGGCAGATCAGCAATCTAAAGAGAATAAGAAACAAGGTATAATATATTAAGTGGGGTGACATATTTTGGTGAGTAGTAATTTTGTCATAATTTGAAATACTAGATATTTGGGTTCAATACAACTGTTAGCATTGTCTGAAAAAAAGATTTTTAGTAGTATCAAAGCTTTAATTTCACATTTTCATAAATGAAATAATTCAGTTTGTAATGCCTAAGCATTTCATGCTGATATTTCTGATTCTTTAGTTCAAAATTATATTTTTCATTTTAAAATTGATTAAAAATTTAAGAAGGGGTTTAAAAACTCTGCAAAACTGATATGAAATATCCAACCTAGGCTTGAATGAACCACTTCAAGCTGACTTTTCTCTCCCTTTCCTGCTGTTTATTCCCCTAGCTCAGAACTCCGATAAATAGAAAAAAACCCTTCACCCAGATCCCATTACTGTTTTGAAAGAATACCGGAAGCCTTTTAAAGAGGCTGAAATATTTTCGTATCAATAAAAATAAAACACTGATGATGCAACTATACCTTCACTGGTCCCCAGCTGCCCTTTTAGCTCAGAGTACTTGCTTGGATCTCCTTTGGGTGGGAGAGGTGGTTGCACATCCATACTTTTATCCTCCAGACCTTCCAGGCTAATTTTAGACTGAAAACGACCAAAGAATCAATCATTACCCGCAACTTGGTTAAATAACAGCACATGTCAGAGTGCTGCATGTACCACAGAACAAGAGCTACCTATACCTATAATGACAAACATGATTTAGCATCCACTGCAGACAAGGACTGCCATGTGTAAAATTAGCATTGACATAACAAGCCAGTATAATTTTAAATGCACTATCCTAGTCTACTTGGCATGCTAAATAACATTATCATCATGCTAGTTAACATGTGGTAGAAGACAATGGTGTTTTCTAGCATTTTTCAGCAACTTTCCAAGCAGCTCTCAGCAAGTAACTATCCAAAGAGTGTAAGAAGTAACTATCCACAAAAATCTTGCAAGGTGGCTTCTTTTGAATCCACTGCTTTTTATATGACTAAACAAATCCTTCTCCCTATTTCATGCCAGGAGAAACTGAAAAAAGAAGAGGAGAGAAGAGAGCTCAGCTTCTGAGCCAATATTCCTTTCACTGGACCACAAGTCTTCCTGCAGTCTGGAAGCTCAAAACCTTCTTTGAAGTAGAACAGCTAACCTGGTGGTACAAGGGTTCCTGCACAGTGTTATGTTTGTTAAAATTAATTTGAACACCAAGAGGTGGCAACTCTTGGGACAGAAAGTAACTATTGCAAAGAACAGCCACCTCTTCCAAAAGATGCCCAGAGGCATTCTATTATAGAGCTGCAAAAAGGGCTTTTACTGGATCAAGAGCTGCTGTTACTGAACCTGGTTACTTTCAGAGGATGAAGTATACGACAAAGACTCAACCTCTATCATGTTCTCCAAAAAATGCATCATCTCAAAGAGATTTTCAATGACAAAATCATTCCTAGGCTTGATAATGCTCAATCCATGCTCTTCAAAAGCAGCGCTTGAAGGCTGCTTTACCTTGCTCCGGTTGAGGTTGGCTTGGATCCCGTTGTCACTGATCTTCACTGTGATCTGTCGCTCAGATAAATCAGGTCTGAGGAAAGGAGGCTTCACACTCACAGCTTGCTTTTTCTTGGGCTCAACTATGTACCTGATAAATTGTTCAACAGTCATCATTAAAATAAACAATAACCTGAGAACAAGGCATAGAGACAAGAAAATCATTCTGCTTCCAGGGTATGATTTAAGAATGTGTCAGAATCTAGGTAAGCAAACTCCGTTTATTTCAATGGATGTAATAATTAAAAAGCAATAAAAAGATCAATTTTTTTTTAATGAGCAAAAAGGAAAGGATGCATTAAAAAACCCAAGTAATTTTTGAAGCACTGATGGACGAGAGTACAGTTCACATGAAGAGAGAAAGAGAGGCCTACCACCAATGGAAGCGATTTACTAGATCTTACCTAGTTAACATGAAACAGCTTCCCTGCCGTGGAAGATGGTGACTGGGGGAATAAGACCCAGCACATGGGGAGTTAACATGGAGAAGATGTTGTGCTGTCAGTTCTAGCTTACCACACGGTGACTTGTTTCTGTAGCGTGTTTAGAGTGTTCAAATACATGGAGGCAAAAGAAACAGACAGGTCTATAGGAAGCAACAAATCTAAAGGGAAATGGCTGGCTTTAGATATCTGATTTCTTTCCAGTGGACTAGAATTCTGTAAAGGCAATTGGGCAGTGCCTGTACAATACATAAATATCAACACACACACAAGCTTTCTTTGTTTTATCTAGTGAATAGAACATTCTAGTAGTGATGGCTCAGTGACTTTCAATATACAGGACAATTTGAACAGGTCTTCACAAAACACAAACATTCTGCTTGCTGAAAGTCTGAGAATAGCCATGATGATAGTACTCACACCCCTCTCTTAACAGGAGTGTCTCCCAACTTCTAATATCTGCCTCTCTTAAAGTATCTTGACCTGATTTTCACACTTTGGGAAGTTTGAGAAGCAGCTATTCCAGTGTCTTCACCTTTACAAACGTAACAGTCTTTTAGGGCTTACTTGTTGCATAGCGAAGGGAAAAAAAAAAAAAAGGGCAGATAATAGTGTCAGGGTCTGGAATTGCTCAACACCCTGAAAAGGCTCAGATAAGTCGTCTTGTAGTACAATTATTAACATGTTTGCAGGCTGGACAGCTCAGCACCTAGGATATTTATGCTCCATCTGATCTATTGCATCAAAATCCTGATTTCAAAATGTGAAACAATAAATCAATTTCCCAAAAAATAGAAAGCCATAAATAAAATCCCAAGTTCCATGATGCAGACCTCATTGAAAATCTGTTTTATGATAATGAAAGTGCCAGTGAGATTGAAAACCACAGCAGCCTTGAATTAGATTTAAGTCTTAAGGAGAAAGGCTGATTTTAGATTCCTTCCCTTTCTCCAGCAGACTAGAATACCTGGACATTGACTGTACGATGAAAAAAGTCGTGTTGGGAATATGATAACATACGGAAACTTACCTTGTTACTGAAATCCACTGGATAAATAAGTTGGTGAAGACAAGGATATCAGCTCCTGATATAATTTAACATGCTCATTCCAAATAAAAATTTCTGGGATGACGGTTATGAATTACATGAAGAAAGCAACTGCTTGGACAGGCAACAGTGAAGTAGCTATCACAGAGCTCTGCCTTCAGGAGTGTTTTGCTTTACTTCCCTGTTATTTCGTCAATGCTCTCTCACTTGTGAACCCAACCAAACACATTTTCTTCCTCTGTCCCAACAACTACTCCACCCCTCTCGTTCCCAGTTGAGAGCATTTCTCTTACCTGGGAGCCAAGGGGCTGCAGAGCACATGTTCCACATTTCCGCAGCATCCTCGGGTAAAAGGATTCACTCCCCCACGGAATTTACCTGTCACCTGGAAACATATTCAGGACAGTGCTCAAACCTCTGGTTATATAAAAGTCATCATCCAACCCTCAGAAAGCCAAGAACAAGTATGCCTTGCTCTGACCCTACTGTCCTTCCCAAACAGATCGTTTTTCTTTGAATGCTGCACTTCCTCTCTCCTGCTCTAAAACACCACCTCCTTCAGCTACTTCTAGCTAGGAGGCACACCAACTAAAGATCCCTTCCCAAAAGGGCAGTGAGCTCAATGTGACTGGGTTTCAAAGTGGCCAGGTTCACCTCCCCATGCTGCTCCTGCATTAGATTCATGCCTGCTGTCAGCCAGACATCCTGTTTTGGTCCCTTTCATTCCCCTGTCACTTCCACTCCTCTGCCTTGGCAAGTCCCCTCCAAACAAACAGGAATGTCAATTCAACATTCGTAATGTTGGATGAGAGCAATGTTTCCTCTCTATCAGCATCCCATCCCTAGCGGCAATCAGTACAAACCACTGCCTTATGCAGGAGGGTGCCAGGAACTCCCTGGTGATCATGATGTTTGCTTGGAAATGAGCTAGTTTAATAAAAGCCAAGCCTCATTAGACTGGCGGGAT
The DNA here is from genome assembly GCF_000699105.1 of Pygoscelis adeliae. NCBI lineage: Eukaryota > Metazoa > Chordata > Aves > Sphenisciformes > Spheniscidae > Pygoscelis > Pygoscelis adeliae. The sequence goes on from NW_008823913.1 coordinate 2,046,577, forward strand.
CCATTCAAAGCTTCATAAGCATTATAAAGGGTTTGTACGCTACAGGCAGATACTTGAAAGTAACCATATGGGGATAAATACCAATAAAGCCAGAGAGATTAATAGTGGTTGCTATGAAAAGCATTAGTGTTGCTGTTTGCAAGTAATGCATTTTAATCAACTCATAGTTCTGATCTAGCAACAAGTTTACAGAGTACCAGAAATACTTTAATTACTTGTACATAAAATAACGACGATTAAACGATTTTGCAATATATTATGCTGACCTCTTTGATATAACATAGAACTCTTTAAAAGGCCAAGAGAGAAATGCTGGAAGTTCTGAGTGTTGGAAGAGTAACCTGATGACTAAAACATGGGCCTGGGACATTTGGCACATCTGCATTCAATCCTGGGCTTAAGCTGACTTGTGCCAGATGCTGGCAAAGCACTTCATATCTCTGTGCTCATTTTCTCAAACACAATATGAAAATAAAATTTCTCTAACTCACAGATTACATTACTAATTATATCAATTTGGTTTCTAAAGTAGTTTGAAATCCACTGATAGAAAGCAGTCTCAGAAGGAAGGATATTTATTTGATCTATTCAGAAACTAAAAATACCAGGATATGAGCAGATGTTGGGTTATGGGTTATTTTGATTCCATAAAAGACTTTCAGAGGCATTCAGAAAGCTCACAAACATCTAAACTCAGCCACTATGCACTCCTAAATCACAATCTGCCTACTATGACTGCTCAAAACCTACAAACTCTGGAATGAACAAATACCAAAAATTTACAGTAAAACACCAAAAATGTCTGTACCACTGGCCTATAAAATGTACTGGAAAAAGAGAAAAGAGGACAAGTGTGGCTGAGCATATTGTAACTGGAAAGCTGACAGCAGATAACTAACAATGTGAGAAAAAAGAATCAATACTGAGACTGCAGGAGAAAAGTGAATGTTTTAAAACAGTGGCAAAGCCAGGAGCAGATCTCATACCCATCACTCCTGGTCTGGTACTCTAATTACTTAGATATGCTTCCTTTGAAAGGGACCTGAAGGCTGGGAACATCCATCCTCCAGTTACAGATAGGCAGTACATATGACTAAACAGAAATTAAGACCAGATTATATTTAATCTTCAGAAAATGGCATGGGAAGATCAATTAATCTCAAGTGGTTTGGTAGCTTAGGAAATCAAACCAAGCTAGGATGCATTTTCCAATAGTTATTTCAATCAAGTTAAATGCAAAATTCTCAACCTGTTAGTGTAGCCACGAACACAAGAAGTTAAATTTTTTTTAATTTAAATTTTTCCTTCCTCCCCAGCCTAAAATTTTCATGGACAGTTTTCATCACTGCACAAAGACAAGCCTAAGACAGACCATGATTTGGGCTATGAGACCAAAATGCCCTGGGTTTCATGCTACTATTTTTAGCACTATCAAACCTAATACTTGGCCAAAATAAATTTTAAAATTAAGAGCATCTGATTCCAAGCAGGACAGAGAAAAGCATTTAAAGAACTACAGCTATGGTAAGCCTGCTTTGTTCAAAGTCCATGTTAGGCAACAATTCAGGATGATTTCAGATTCTTTGCTTATGTAAACCTCCCACACTATTCTGGATAAAAGTTTTTATTGTCTCTTGTGGGATAGGAGACAACCTCATCCCAGTTTACGAAGGCCTGGCCTCAGAGAGATGTCTTCAACTCTTACAGTCTGCACAGCAGCCATACAAGCTACACAAGCATGAAGCCATCAGCCTGCAGGGCAGCCAGAACAGCACACTGCTCAGCATGAGCTAGAGAGCACCCATAGATGCAAGAGCAGTAAAAATGCATTTGAAAAAAGAAAGTGAAAAAGAAGTGTGATGTGGAAAAAAAAGTGAAAAAAACCCAGATGCACGAGGGGCGCTTTGGAGCTGGAGCTGTGAAAGGGTAAAGCACTGGAGTGCACACAATTAATTAGCCTGGGAAGAAAGCTGAAAATGCTGTGTGCAGCTGACTGGCACGCTGTGTGACCCAGTGTCAAGCTTTCTAACTGAGCTACCCCTTACGAATGGCAGGGGCATGCTATCGATCTAGATCTCCATCACCCGTATCATGCTATTGATATACACATGCATATAGGTCTGGATTGCTCACATAGGGGCTGTGGATTATATACATTTGAGTAACTGCAAGGGAACTAAAGTTTTACAGGCTTTTTGGCACAAGATGTCATGTTGGCACTTGATTTCAAGAAGCAAAACAAGTTAGGTCCAGTAGCCTCTCTGTGCGCGTGTGCACATACACATGAGAACAAGAGAGAGACAAAGAGAGCGAGACAAAGAGCTAGCTCAGACATTATTATGTGCAGTGTGGGTTAGCTGAGAGAGTTCAAAATATCAGGAGACAGGGCAAAAGCATGATTTAATCTTTTCCTTTCTTTCATTCAATCTCATGGTTTGTTCAGTCTGACTCATAAAGTTTGAACTTCTGGGGTTGACAGTACTCACCACATAAAACCTATTTCAAGGCCATGAGTAGATTTTAAATGGTAAATAAGCCTGGGATGATCCTTCATGGTTAGAAGGGGGAAATCTTTGCTTGTGGTGCATTCAAGCAAGAAATCTGAAAATAAAAAACTAGGCAATCTTCCTAGATCTTCACAACAGCTCCAGTAAGAGTGTTACTGCTAAGATTTGGATCATTTTTTGCTTTACTCAAGTTACCTTGCTGACTTTCCTTCCCAACTCAACATCTAGCCACAAACACATAGAAAGGATTGCTTCTTACCTGTTCATTTGTGGTGCGGCCTCGGGCCACTAGAACAATATGGAAGCCAGTGAGACCAATGACTGGAATAAAGAATAACCCAGCCACGCACATGACAGCCATTCTGTATCCAGGAGTTAAAGAAACTGGGATGAGTCAAACGAAAAAGAGGCTATGAAGGAGAGGGAGAGGAAAAGGAGAAAAAAAAATATTGGAAATAGGGAGGGTGTCCCTCACCTTTAATTAAGTCTAACTAAATTTTACCTCAAAGTTAAGTCCATCTGCTCCTAGCCTGGGTCCTTACCCTTGAGATGGTTAAAAAATAATGTGAACTCATTGATTCTGGCTCTAACCATCTTGTAAAGACCGTTCTGCACTAATCTATCAATAGGGGTAGCACCCCTCAGAGCCAGCAGTTTGTGTCTTACACTAGCATGCAGGGGGACTGCTTCCAGGGCAAACTCTGCTTTAAAATACAGTAACAGAGTTTTAAATACAGTAAATAGTACCCAGCACTTTAGAGTCACACCCAATTGGAAGCAAAATTCGGGGAGGCAGCATATCCTTCTGCTGGGTTGTCATGGCAAAGACTGAGATAGGCAAAAGGTCAGCTATAGTTTTGGGGGTAACTGATGGTTACACAGGTAAGATGGGTACAGAGGAAAACCTGCACTAAGCATTTACAGGGGAAAAGCAATGGAGGATCAGGAGAGGAGTAGATCTCCACCAGTTCCAGGAAGACAAAACTTCAGATTCATTCTTTCACATTTTCCTCAAGGCCACCTTGAGTCTTGAAAGACCAAAAAGAAGGATACGTAATGGTAGTATGAGCTGCTCCCAGCTTTTCCATATGGTTTAGTACGAAGATGAGCCCAAAGGTGAATACTCCAACCATGTGCGTACTTAAGGACAGCAAGAAGAGAAAAAAATAGCGGTAGTTCCTCCGTCCTATGCAATTGTTGACCCATGGGCAGTGATGGTCAAAATCCTTGTAAAGAAAGGGAGAGATAGGGAACAATATCCAAACGGTGAAAAGAAATACATTGTCTTAAAGATAAATCTGAACTATCATCATGTAAAATTACATCAGGCTAGTTCTGCAGCTTTACAACATGCTAGACTCTCTTTATAAGGCTCTTTTTAGGACCAAGAGGTTTCTGTATCTATGAATAGAGACGTACTTGAGTGTTTATAGGGTTCAGAAGAGAGGATATAAAAGAATAAAAAGACAGGCTATTTATCTGCTAGCAGCCGAAGCACTGATTTTTTATCACCCTTAGCATGAGGAGTCAATTATAATGAAGTAGTTATAACCTAGAAAGTTTTGAAGATGCAATACTGCTGCAGAATTCTCTGCCCCACATTTCTGTATTTATACGTAGCTGAATGAATCCACTTTAACCAATGGACATCATGAAAGATACTTTTTTACCAAGCAGGTCCCCAAAGAAAAGCAACAGCTGGATAAGACACAGGCAAAGTTCTGCACAAGTTCATTAACAGCTATGAATGCAAACCTAACTATTTGTCTCAGTCCAAAGTTCAAAGTCCCTCATAAAGTCAGATCCCTTTTAACAGTAGATTTAATAATGAGGGCAAGCCACAGACACCTTTCAAGTGCCTTTACACAGTTTTATAAGCATGTAAATCCACTGTCTTCAATGGGGTTATTTTTGACGTTAAAACAAGATCTGGTGCAAGAAACAAACCCTTCTTATTTCTGTGTTCTTCAGAACACATATTACACACTGATTACATCAACAAATGAATTGTTTATTCTTTGTTTTGTGATAATGTTATTTTTAAACATTCCTCAACGATGACAAAGGGGTTTTTGTATTTTTAAGTTTTGCACAATGTATTTACCAAAAATTTACAAAATACAAGAAAATGGATTAGAGCTTTCTCAAAGCACATTAGAAAATGACAGGGGCAATTTAATAAAGATCATTTCAGGCTATACCTGAAATGCTGTCATAGCATATGTCTATCATGCTAATCTGGTTGTATGCAGCCCAAAATATCTATGGATTATGAAACTGTATAAGTACCTACTACAAACACTTCAGTAAAGAAAACAAAAATCTCACTACTTCTGTCACAGATTCATTTTTGGGTCCCTCTGGTCACAGCAGGCTTTAGGTTTTAACTTATTTTACTTCTACAAATGTTGTTGGCTTTTGTTGTTTGTTAATTTTTATCAAATTAGCTCAAAAGTTTTATATTTGGGAAAAGAATTTTTATTGCATATTCTAGACTGAAAGTGAAAAGATGTGAATTACAACCCTGAAAGGGTTCCACGCGGAAAAGCCAGTAGAGTCGCTTCTATCACTGCCTCCAAGCTCTTCTAAAATGGGGTGAGTGGGAAATAAGCATCACAAGAATCAATAAAGCATGCCATTTAAGACCATGATTTATTGATTCAGAAGTCATTAATGCTTTTTGCCTATATTCCTCCACAGCGGTCATAATTTAATTATACAAGCAGAGCTTCTGACTTGCCCACCATAATTGGAAGGAACATTCAACTGATCTGACCATCAATAAAACTTCTGGAGAGCTAGGCAGAGTCACTTTGCATTCTGCTATTTTATTTAGGTTACTTTTGGATTCTCTCCCATTTTCATTTCTGCTGCAGAACTGACTCCCATGGAGGCCTTATGGCAGCATGAAATTGCAAGTGTTTATATCAGTGAGTTTTGAGCAATCTTTTTCTGAGAAAACTTCATTTGTTGAAAATGAATTTTCATGTTGAGTCACTGGGGAGGGCAGAAGAAAGAAATTCCATGGGACAACTGAGAATTTACCATCATCTAAACAATCCTCAGGATCTAGAATTAGTGAAAACATTTATGTTTTAAAACTAGGAATATATGACTCAGGTTTTCTACAAAAAATCCAGCTCTATTCAACAATTCACAGCAGTCTAAAGAAATTGTGTGACACAACTTATGAATAGCTGTAGCTATTCCCTTCTAGCCAGGGACGTTGGCAGCTCCTTACTCTCCATCTTCTCAAATCCCACATCCTTCTAAGGCCTTCCACTACAGGACAGCCTTGTCCTATTTATTAATGGTTACTAGGCACAGCACTGCTTCCAGATAATTATAACTTAGATATATATTGCCCTGAAGGAGAAAATGACTGACACAAGATAAACCCAGGCAGCCTTTCTCTCACACGTAACTGTGTTGCTTTCTTTGGGACTATTCCCTTGCTTATGGCAAAGAGGATTAGGACAAAGATGGTGTATACAGCATTCCAGCTGACTCTGGTATTTTTTCCCTTTCTGATTAGTTATTCCTTTCATTTTAAGGGCACAGCTGAATATATTTTAAACATATTAAAGATTTCATCTTTCTATTGGAAAAAATAGACCTTGCAGCAGAACTGATCCTTAAGAAGTGGAATTTTTAGCTCAGCAATAAAAAATCCCCCCTGGCAATACACTGCTGTGCATACAGCACTCTATACTTACAAGTCTGGGAGACGTTTATAGCCCAAAAGCACATCTTACTGTTTGGGGGTTATTTTTTAAAAATCCTGTGTGCCTCACCAAGACCCTAAGGCTATCAAGAAACATGAAAGTCCCATAATTCAGAGCGACCAACATTAGAAACATGAACGAGTTCATGCTCTGAGCTGGGGTGTTGAAACAAACATGGGGTCCTTCCATTGACTGGAGAACCACTCGATGAATTCTGAGTTTGGTTTTCCTAAAGCTCACACACCGTTGTAGCTCCTCTACTTGTCCACTAATGCAGGCATCAGTTGGTTCCAAATTAAATGACGAGCCCTAAGCTCACACATGACAAGGTACAATGGTTCACCCTGAATTTCCTGCTCTCCTGAACTCTGCCCCTGCATTAACTCTTCCATTCACCCCTTTTTTACATTCACGATCCCTTAGCTACTTCAAGGAAGACATAGCCAGCATTATAAATTTTTATTCTAATTATCACTGGCAACAAAGCTGACATCAAACATTATTGCATATGTAACATACATCATAACTGAGAGATATGTTTCAAATGGTACTAATTAGTAGGAGGCCATCAACAAGGTGCTCAGTTGCCAACTGAGGTTAAACCATGACAAGCTGGGAACTTCTAAGAACTGAAATATTGGGGGAAGCACCCAGCTGCATGTTTCCAGTAGTATGTGCAACCCCATCACTGAGACAAAGCCACCAGATCATGTAATCAACAGAACTGTTTTACCTCAACACAGTTGTCACAGACACTGCAGTGAGAGCAGCGTGGAGGACGGTAGAAGTGGCAAGTGGCACACCATTTCATCCGTACTTGGATTCCTTTAATCTCCACATTCTTGTAGAGTGGAGCTCGGAAGTCGTCGTCTTTATCTTCATCTTCATCTGCTGCTCAATGCAAAACTAAAAGTTAGTGGAAATAACAGAGGGTAAAGCTAAAAGTGGTACATGTGGCACTCAGTTGCTGACTGAGATTAAACCACAACAAAGAGCTAATCCAGTCAGTGCCTTGGGTACAGGGGCACTGCACGTGCTCTTGGGCTTGTCAGAGAAATAACAGAGTGGTGAAGTGATGGGCTGTCAGAACAGGTTGTCTGGGCTGCAGAACTCTTCAGTGATCAAGGTTCATTTTAGCACCTCCCATAGGAGCGCTGTGCAGCCTTACTCACCAGCTCCTGGACAAAGAGAGGTGTTTGAGTCTTATTTTAGCCAGCATTTACAACCCGAATGAGTAAGATGAGCTGCAGACTAGAGTCAAAGAGGGGATGGAAATCACCCAAGCCCTTGTTGTGAGAAGTTCTGCTGCATGCATTTGGGATTAATTCAATGCCACCAGCACATAAGGTGAAAGAAATTACATTGACAAATATTAGAAGGTGGTTGTGCTAGCTTAAACCACAAAAATCAACTCAGATGACCCTAAGTGATGACGATTTGTTCAGCACTCTACTGTCAGCCCACAATCACCCCAAAGACCTGTTGCTCCAGGGAGTCTGATGCCACAGTGAGATATACCATTCTGAAGCAATTTGTGTGCCCATGAAAAGTCCTTGCATCAATGCTTACTTCTTTAAAGCATATCCTGTGCTCACCTCTTCATAGCATAGCCAGAACGCTCTTGCTTTAGTAATGGTACATAACTGGGAAGATCTCACCTCTCTCAAAGGCAGCATGGTCTACTGATCTGAGCACTGTACTGGGAGTCAGGAAGTCCTGTATTCTAATTTTCTCACTCTGTGGCCTTGAGCTAGTCACTTAGCCTCTCTTTGCCATTAGTAAGATGAGGATGACAATATCGCAGTCATCTTATTAGAGACAATGCAGAGGGCGGATGGTTTATCATCTCAGCTAAGCGCTGTTTAAGAAAAGAGGTCATTTAAAAATAAATGCACAAAATAAAAGCCAGTCTATAATAGACAAATATATATTGGAAAGAAAAGGAAAAAAAGAGAATGACGCTCATGAAAGTTAATCTTTTATTCTAGATTCCTGTGATCTTTATTTGTTTCCTTTTGACAGAGAAAATCTAAGAAGTTCACATCTATTTAACACCTGGTTAAGCATTATAGTGCAGCTGGCATTGGTTGACTGGCTCCAAATTAGGTGGAATTTGATAATATTGTCCCAGCGGGGCATCGATCACTGTCATTTAGTTCTATATTAAATCTTCTCTAGATGCGTTATCATGATCCAATTTCCATTGACTTCAGAGGGAGTTTCTCCCTTCACTTAGATAGCTTGGGATTTGACTCAGCTACAGTATTTACCTTGCAAGAGTATTCTCTGCATTAACGTTTGTGTGTGGAAGCAGAGTGCTGTACTGGCACCATTCTCTATAATTTTCCTTCATAACTGGTCAGTGGGGCTCTTAGTGAGAGCTAGGCTCTAAATCCCTTAGGTACTTCTATAAATACAATCTGTAGGTTCTTTAATACTATTATAAACTAGCCCATGCTGTATAATACATATGGGCATATGAAAACAAAACACTAGAACAGTCAAACCATTTAAGCTCTTGTAAAAAAACTGACTATGCAGACAAAAAGTCTGTACATTGTATATACCTACATGCCTATAAACACATTAGTCTTGCAGAACTGACACACGCTTGAAGAGTTTGTATAAAATAGATTCACATAAAAAATACTGGAAGCCAGTTAGTAGTTGGCATCTATAGCAACAAACATTGCCAGTCTCAACCCAGACTGTAAATCAGATTTGTCAGGGTAGCCCCAATTTCAGTGACTTAATACTTCCTTTCCTTCTCATTCATACATTTTGGTGTATTACTGGCAACTCACTCGCACAGAGCCAATACTGATTCATACCAGAAACATTCAGAGAGCCAACAAATTAAAAATTTATTCAAAAATGAGTAACGGATCTGGGAGTTTGATTCAGGCCCTCTTCAACAATACAAGAGTGAGCTGGGTTTACTTTCCCCCATAGCCCAAGTTCTATCTGCCAGAGAACCTGTAAGCTCATATGATATAGCTAGAAATGTGTTTATTTCCAGCTTTCAGTGATCTGAGCAGAAGAATACATTGGCAGAGGAATGTCTCTTACTACACAGATTCTCATACTCTGATTCACTGACACAGGGCAGCCAAGTCTCTTGTTTTTATAACATATCTTATGATTTTTGGTGGCTTCCTTAAAGGAATAATGTGATTTCATTAGAATCTCAGCTTTTGTATTGCTTATTTGTTGTTTTGGTTTTGAAGTAAATTTGTAACTATCAGAAACGTGCTAAGAAGCTTGAAAACCAAGAAGACTAAACCTAATTTCAATAACAGAAAGTAAATAGATCTATTGTATATGCATTTTAAATCACTCCTAGAATTTTTGAACTCCCTGCACTGGCAGCTCTGTGGGCGGTGTGGGGTGGTGATAGTTTTTCACACGCACACTTGTGATCTGAAATAACATCTGCTCCTCTTTCCTCCCAGCGCTGGTATTTATAGTCTTTCCCATCTTTTCTTTTCCTTATCAGTTTGCTTCCTTCACACATCTAAGCTCCTACTCCATCACTTTCTTCCAGGATGACTTCCATCCCTTTTCTCATCCTTTCCCCACTCCCCTTGCTCCCAGCCTCTTCCAGATCAAGCACATGCACAGCATAGAGATATAAGGCCGAAGCCACAAATGAAGAGAGAGAGACAGAAGAAAGGCGAGCTGTAGGAAACTCCTCCTCTTCCTGCTTTGCTCCTGGCTCCCTTGTGTTAAGGGAGACGGGAAGGGAGGGAATGTGATGAGAAAGTTTCAAAATTTCTATTTGATCTCCCTGTCTGTTTCTCCTTTAAATGCAAAGTCCAAAATAAAGATTTTTTTTTTTTCAAAAGAAAGTTAGAGAAGTGCAAAGGAAAGTATGAATTTACAATACACTCAATACTGATCACTCATAGGGCATGGTGAGCGCCCAGCTGCAGGCTCTGGTCTGAGGGAACTATGTTGCACAAAGATACTAGATTCCCAGACTGAGATTTTCAAAACTGAACAACTTTATTCCAGCTCTCCTCCTACCGAAGGCAAAGAGTATGGATACTTTCGATAACCTCACACCCAAAGCATGTTTAACCACTGCTATCTCTGCTGAGATGGAGGAACTAAAAAGTCCAGGAAACTCGTTAAAAGCTCTAAGTGCTTAAGCTCTTTTGAAAATCTCACTAGCACCTATTTGTACCTTTAAGCACCTAAACACTGCATCACTTAATCTTGCACAATGACTGAATCTTGCCTTTGCCTTAGTTTGCCTTTACACACAATAATTTCCTTAACTGGAGTGCTGCAACACTTAATCAGGGGTTCAAAAGCTTCAGCTGAAAGGAATGGCAGACAGATGATCATCATTAGACCCTGCTACCTGGAGAAACCTGGCACTTGCTATTCAGGGAAGCCAGCAAGACAGGTACTTTGTTCTTGTCAGGTAGCGATTCAAAACATACTGAATTCAGTGAATAGAGGTGAGAAAGCACAGCTTGCAGAGAGCACAGATCCATTGGTTTAGCAAGACTGCCTAGAGCAGTCTCTGCTGCAAACTGCATGTGAATAATTATTGGAAGACAGATAAAATGAGGTGATAATTCTCTCATTAGGATGTGTTAAAAGAGATAGCTGCATTGTGGTTCCCATTACAAAAGCTGAGCGATCTTTAATCAGCTGTGAATCAGTACTAATTTAAGCAGGCATATATTTCTAAATGTATACATTTTTAGACACTCTAAGGCAAGCCTTAATCATTATCTTTTTTAGCGTTCAATGTTTTTGCATTTGTTTTAAGGCTTTTTGGAAGGTCTGCTTTGATGAAGCTGTTTCAGAAAGTTTAGCCTCTCCCCTCCACCGTGCTCTGCTACCCATTTTGAAGACAGTGACTTAAATCCAATGTGCCGGCATGACACAGGGGGTGGCAATCCAATCACATCAGTCAGGAGAGCTACTCAAGGAGAACCATTCTACGCAACCGTGTGCCCTCAACTGCCAGTCTAAGTGCAAGGACAACTGACACATCCTAGGTCAGAATAGAGATGGAGGGTATCCAGCATTTCACTACCATCCCACCTCTACTGCCAGCTGAGTATAATAAATAAATAAATAAATAAATAAAGTCTACAAGAAAGAATACCAGAAAAAAGGGGATTAGTGAGCAAACAGTGTATTTGGATACCTGACACCTCCTTTGGCTTGGGTTTTCAAATCCCCCCCCCGAACAGTCCCATTCTCTGTTACCTCGTGGGAAAACTCCAGGGTCCATGAAAGTTGCCATGCTGAAGTTTGCCAGTACAAACAAGAACACGAGCCCATTGTATACTGGGATGGCTGGGGAGATGGCTTTTGTCAACCAGGGGCACCTGTGGAGAAGAAAAGTTACAGGTAAGGGCTCTTTCGGCTGTAACACGTAGTTTCTTCCCATTCACCATCATCACATAGAGAAGTAGCCTCATCCCCTCCCCACCAGCCATGCAGCAAGGCTGAATTTGCAATTTAACAACAGAAATTTCCATAGAGCCAGTTTCAGTGATCTAAAGTACACTGCAGACACCCTTTGTAAAGCTGCTTTGTTCCATAGCACAGAAAGCACCAATTGTTCACATAGCTCATAGGGCTTTGCAACCCTATTGCCTTATTTGCAACCTGGCATTTTGCTTCTCTGTGTAAAACCTTCATCCCATTGTTGCATTTCTGTTTACCTTCTATATAGCCTTGTTGCAGTTGGTGTTGCTTTCAATTTTCACTGGTGTAAAGCAGAATAGGATTCTTAAACCACTGATCTCCACAGCAGGTACAAAGAGAAGCACACTCACTTCTCACTATGCTTCCCTGAGTGGCTTTCAACTCCAAATAATACTCAGAACGAACACTACAGAACCTCTCCTTGGGCGAAAGTTTAGTCAGACCGAGCATGGGCTCTGCAGGTGTCAGCAGAATGTAAGAATGCAGTATTGAAAAGAAAGTGGATGGCATCTGCCACGTGAGCACTTTTCAGAAACACCGGAAAGGCTTGCTGCCTGCCTGGTGAACGTAACTGAGAGGAACTGAAGATAAAGGGTAAAGGAGAAAAAGTAGGAGACTTTGGAAAGAGGATGAAGAAATGCCTGTTAGTTACAGGAAAATTGTTCTAGTTGCAAAGGAACACTTCCCACCAGCAGAGGAGGGCAGGACCAAGGCAGAAAACAGCCTGTCTCACAGGCAACTTTACCCAATAAAAAGCAGTGTTTATTCACTCAGTCGTTTACAACCTCTTTAAAGCTTATCGCTAAACACTAGACCCATTCTACTTCTCTGTTCTGCATAAAGAGGTTTGGTGTTATAGGGTTGCTGAGGGGAAAAATCTGATCACCCTCCTGAATCTTGCAAATATAAATAAGGAAAAACGTGGGACAAAAAATCTCTTTGAAAAAAGTAAGACCCCTGACTGAGTGGCTCCTTAGATAGCCACCTGCCTTGACAGCCAGGGACTCCTCCAAAACTGCTGAGCAGACTGCCATTCAGCAGCAATACCTTGCCACCATTAGCATAAATCATACATCAGTCCACGTATTCTGGATTGTATTTTGCCTGAATTACATCTATGGTTGAATCTGATTGTCTGCCAGGCTGAAGCCTGCAGAGAGAAAGAAAAAACAACAACAAACAACCAGCCTTCTCTGAAATCTAATTTGCGCTGGTTTTGCTACCAATATGCTGTTTTGAACAGCTGAGAATGGTGTTATTGACCTTGAAGAGACACTGTTAAACACGCTCTTGTGGCCAGCATTAGAAGGGCACCACGTTTTCTCCTCCCATTTCTTTGTGAGCAGGCAGGAAGAGATTGTTTTGCACTCCTCTCCTCTTCACAGCCAAGCTTTTAACATTGCACTGCTGCAAACTGCTTTTAAAAGGACCTTTCCTTGTGTGTGCTTCAATCAGCCTGGCCTGGAGCAAGTAAAAGATTGACAAATCCTTCCTAGGGTGAATGAACTGTAAAGCTGAGAGCAAGGTATGTCTGTGGCTGGGGCCAAACCTCCAGGCCGAGTAGGGGAGAAGGAAAAAATAAATCTTCTCACTTGACTAAGGATGCTTTGCCACAGAGGGGGAGCAGAAGCATGGGGTTTCTCCTAGGACTGGTCTTAAGCAGGGGAAGGCCCAGGAAATTAACACTTATTAAGAGAATAGGAAAGGGCTGAGAGCTCAGTGGAGGAGAGCTGAATTTCTCTGTGTTTCTCTTGCATTCGGGATCTCATCCAGGTGGTTGTGAAGCTTGGGTAAAGGAGCAGGTCTTGTAGAAGAGAAAGCTGATGGAGATGAACTAGCTCAGACAGACCCAGCTGAAGACAGCTTAACTCCACGAGGTACCCTAAGACCCTTAACGTTCCCCAAGAGGTGGAATTTCAACGTGCAGTGACGTCATACTGACTTGCTGCCATGCTCAGTTTTCCTCAAAGCAGCTGCCGATGACTGAAAACCAAGGCGAGGCAGAAGTTTCTCGCTTGCCATGAAATGTGCCCCAGTGACCTTGCCAAGCAAACTGCAGGCCTGTCACTAACAACAGTTTCTGTCAGATTCTTTGGAGGAAAGCAAAAGAAATCCTGAAATAAGCAGTTATAGAGTGAATTCTACCCAAGGAAGGGTTCTTCCCTCTAAATTATAGTAAAATTAGATTCGGCAATGGGCATGACTGACTTCATTTCTTCGCATGAAGTAATTGCCTACACAGAGAAAGATTACTAAGTTACCCATTGCTTGTCAAGCATGGAGGAGAGATTTCCTTGGCAGTAAAGTCAAGTAAGTTGGCAAATCAAGGGACAGGAAACTCTTTCTTACAGATAACTAGTTACTCAGAACAAGATTATAATGAGAGAGACTGTCTCAGATGATTAATATAAGCATTTGTTAATGTTCTCATTTGTGATTTACTTTGTCATGTTCCCAACAAATACATCAAAACACTAGGAAAAGCTTTAGCCATAAGCTAAACTAAACAGCTCATTCAATGGGTAAATAGTGTATCTGAAAATACTTCACGGAAGTTGAAATAAAGGATAGAGTGAGTCATTGTACATATTAGCCAGAAGGTCTGTTCACAATCCTTCTATTTTTCCTTCCCAGAATCTTTATGCAGCATCACAGATTACATAAAATTAGATGGGCCAAAGGGGTCTCATTTGTAAACTAGACTGACCGATAAAAACAGATGTGGAGATCAAGTCCTGGCTCCTAACTGTAAAAAGGTCTGAAAAAGAAAATAAAATTGCTACTAGGATGCCCAAAAAATGATGCATCCTCGCTGTCCCTCTCCCCTAATCCACACATAATTTTAGACAAAGTCTGGTAGGTTGTTTTATCACTAATCCATCACGCAAAAGTCTGGCTTCTGACCTTCTGCATGCTCTGCCTAGAGAAGGAAGCTGCAGAAATGTTTGAGCAGGACCTGTAGTGTGTTTCTTTTTACTTTGTGCATATCCTCTCTCCAGGAGATCGGCTTCCAGCAGCAGTAATGCTAATCTGTGGGACAAATCTAGCTGAACTTTTCAGTTGCTTTTTCTAACAGAAGCTGTTATGAATCCAGATAAACAACACATGGATTCAAAGCTTTCTTTGGTTGGTGAACCCAAAATTTCAAAAGGCTACAGTCTTTGTGTCTTCAACTCATCTCACAGTGGAATTATATAGCATGAAGGTTACCACTAATTTTATAGGACCACATAAATTTAGTAGAGCCAAGAGCAGTGTACAGTCCCCTAATGGAGCAGCACCACCAGATTTTTCTGAGAGAAACACTAAACCCCAAGATTTCTGATGTGCACTGACATCTAGGAGAAAAAACACCAAGTCCTAACCCAGAGCTTTTCTATTACAGCTTAATTATTGTCAAAGAAAGCTGCACCCTTTGTGTTTGCAGGAGCACCTGCAGAATCACGGTCATTGCAGAAGTCAAAGGCAATATCCTTGGACCACCAAAAAGTTAAGTGATGGAACACAGCACCAGATGTGCTATGACTTGCTTTTTGCATACGCAGCTAGACATGCTTCACCTGGCATATCTACAGCTCAGGTGACTCTCTGTTCCCCATGGCCATTATTCCTCACTGCATAATCAACGTTCAAGTTCAAGGTAGATGTGAAAATAAGTGTATGATGGGTGCTCTATTCCAAGTTAGTTTGGATCCCTCACTTGAACCAGGAGACCTGAAGGATAATATTGCTACTGTTGCGGGTACCAGCCATGCTACATGAAGAACTGCGCAGGAGAGAAACCTTCAATGCTTTTGTTTACTGTAGAAATTAAGAGCCAGCACATGCCACCATGGCATACTAGGGATAATTATGGATCTCAAATTCTTCTGAACGAAGCACACAATTACATGGACAGCATTTTCCTCATAATTATACTTCTGCAACATAGAGTGATTCTGCTTATAACTCAGAGGAGAGTAATTCAGGGTGACAGATTTAATCTCATTTATTCTATTTGTTCTTGAAACCCTATCCTAATAAAATGGAAAGTTAAAAAGATTAACAAATGGGATCACACAACTTGCTAAGTGTCAGACAGACTTATGCATCATTAGCCGCCTTCCTCTGCTAAATTAAACAACAAATAATCCTTTCTGCTTTTTTGCTTGGTGCTTTGTAGCAACAAGACGTGTTTGTGTCTTATAATTATAGTTCACCTACAATTAAGTAATTGAATAGGACGTTTTTCTTGAATCCTGCTCTAAATTAAGATTTGGTGTTTTTTATTAAAACCTTACACACGCCGAGAGAGGCAGCAGGCCACAGAGGATGGAGCCTGGGATTTGAAGAACCGGGTTTTAGTCTTGGCTCTGACAGTGACTTGCAGAGTGACTGAAAGCCATCTGCTTCTCCCCTCTGACCCAGTCAGGCCTTTTGCAAACGAGACATGAACTACTGACAGACCATCTTCCCCACTGCAGGACAGAGAAGGGATCACCTTTGATTCTGCAAATCTCAAAGCATCTCTGTTAGGGGCAGGCTGGTGGCCCTGGTGTTTGCTTCCCTGGACCCCAGCACCGGGCACCCACCATGCTCTCCTGAACTGGGCAGGGGTGAGGCACACTGCTCCTGCTGACGGGCTGTTGTGTGAGGATGTGTCTGTGATTTACCTAGTAAACAAGGCCACTGGTTCATTTTACACTCTGCTTGGAGCACAACAAGCACATGTGCACACAGGCTCCCTTGGGGTGCTGGGCGCCTGGAGGCCAGAGACGAGGAGCAGAACATGGAGCAGGAGGCTACAACCCTTCTCTTTCTAACAGAAAGACAGTGAAATCTGCTTGTGTAGTGCACAGAGAAGACGTGGGAACCTCAAGAGTACGCACAGGCACCCAAACTTTGGATACTTACCCACACCTAATAAGAAGACCCCAGGGATTGTCTGTTTGGCTGCTCAGCTGCACCTAATATTTGATCTGAGATTACATGCATCCTTCTCCTCAGTCTCAAACAGTTGGCTGATATGCAACAAAACAATTTATTTCTGTACAAATCACAAGGCTTGGGTTTATAACACAGAAAAGAAAGCATCGCTTAACTTGAATCAACTTCTTCCAGCATTAGAGTGGTAAAACACTAATATGAAATAGCTGATTCAGTGCATGCAAGTAGAAGCAGCTCAGTGAAGTAGTGACTAATTAGATAAGAGGGATCAACAAGCAAACATAATTTGACTAAGCGCTGGTACTAATTTCACTGAAAACTTTCAAACTGTGTCCATAAGTCTGTAGCAGCCTGTCCTGGTTTGATTCCTCTCCAAGAGTTTCTAGACAAACCCTGACTGTTAAGAACACGTACCAATTTGTGTACTGTAAAATCCATGTCAACAATTTCTAATCATCACCAGATCTGACCAAAGATTTAACATTTCTAACATTACCCTGATATCCAGCAACCGTGGGAGCTGGACCCAGAGTCCTGGGCTGCCTGAAAGTTGCCCTACCTGGAAAGGCACTACAGTCTGGATGGCTGAGATGATACATCAGAGGAGAGACAGGTACACAGAGATGAAAGTCCTCCTAATCCAGCACTGTAACAGCTGGACCATAAGAAAGGGCTATCGACTGACTGATTCTGAACACCCACAGAAGAATTTGCAATTAGATGTAAACATTGTACCTTAAAGCCCATTCCACCAGTGTGTACATGGGACAGAGAAGGCACAAGACAGCACCCCAAAGGCTGTACACCACCCAGTCTGCACCACAGAGCAGAGAAGGGCAGAGCTCTCTTAGTCTTTAGCAGTGAAAATCTAGCACATTTCTCACGTATCCCAGTCTGGGCGAGATTTTTCCATTTGTATGCTCTTTCCTACCCTGAAATCACAGAAAAGTACCTTTCTGGAATAGTAATGGAAGAAAAAAAAAATGCTCATTTTCCATTTTTTGTCACTACCAAAGATAGTTTGGAGATTATTGTACATCTAAAAATATTTTCCAAGGTGCTAAGACATCTGTAGGTTTAACAAGGCATCACTGGAACCCATCAGGAGATAATGTATCTGAGTGTCATAACCAACGTGAAACAGAACGGCAGGTCTTGTGAAAAAAGCAGGAGGTTCAGGATAGCCAGGTCCTTTGCTCAGCTCTGCCACATCAGATTTTGACAAATGAACTAATTTCTGCACCATATCTTACTCATTGGCAAGACTGCAGATAATATATTGTTGCCATAGCACTACACCCTCACTGTGAGTACAGCAGTTGTACTGATAGAAAGTAATATCAAAGTGAAGGATAACAAATCTTACATAAAAATCGGAAAAGGAGAAGTAAATACTGGAGAATTTACTACTGAAAAACAGAAACTGATGAGAGCTGAGTGCCACATGGAGCAGCTCATGCTGGTGATAAGTGGGAGATACCAAAACATCTACCCTGGGTTTCCAGGGGCAGTTATCCATCACAAGAGGCAAAAAATCCCCCCCAAATCCCCCACCAAAACCCCCAAGAATTTCATGAGCCACTTCCTAATTGAAATATAGCTGAACACTAGAGACAGAGGTTCAAATCCATCACCTGCTTAACTGTGTTTAATTATTCACAAGAAATGTGCTGGGCTGAAATTCAGTCAGGTTTAACAAGAGCTGATGGAGTTTCAGTGAACTTTCCGTTACACCCTGGACTCCGTCCAAAGGCTAGTGGTTCATGCCTGGCAATGTACAGATCAGAGGAGCTAAATCAATTAAAAAGTCAACTTGAGATATAATGGTCCTTGCTGAAAAGTCTTATCTGGGCTATACATCACCCCTGAAGTAAAATCACTCTACCCTTTCCACAAAGCTGCTTGAAAGCTGTGGAGCATGTTCCCTTCCTCCCTTTTTAAAGTCTCCAAGACTGAGAAAAGACACTATTGTCATGTAAACTGATGTGGGAGAAATATAGAGAAGGAATGAGAATACCAACAACCAATTCTGAGTGAGACAACCCTCAGGGGTAAACATACCCACCATCATGTTCAAGTTCAGAAGCCATCCAGCCACCCCAGACCTATTGCACGGGCAACATTGACACTGCAGCCAATGGGCAGGACATACTCTTATGAGATACACGCACAATGTGACTTTACATTGCGTGCACGGTGAGCAGACAGGACTGGATTGTGCTGGACTCAACGCACATTCTTTGCAGAGGTGCTCTCTGCACGCTCAGTAGCTGCTGAGAGCTCAGAAACCTTGTAGAGCACCCATAGAAGTAGCAAAGACATAGGTTACTGCCGGGAGCTGCATTCAGTTGCTCACAACAGCAGGGCTTGGACAGGCAAGGGCTGGGCTCATTTGCAAATACAGATCAAAACAGCAAAATCCTTCTCTATACAGTGTTTTGAAATTTGCGTTGTCCTGCAGTGAATTAAGGACCTATACAGAGCTGGTTAGCACTTACTGACTGACATATATGAAAGCCCAGGGCAGAGGTTTTGTTTTGATATACTCGTAAAGGAATATGCTATAATAGTGTAGCATCACTTGAAATGCCCAGCTTTTTATTTGCACCTCAAATTGAAGGCATCCATTGCACATTGATTCTAGGGTATATATAGGCTGGATTTCAGAGTACACAATAATATTTTTATATTAGAAGGATAACGCTCACATCAAAGTGAGATAGTAGGTGTTCATGGCACTTCAAGCATCTAATGGGCTGCAAGCAGAGTCATCCTGAGCAGCAGTAAACCCTCTGGTGCCTCATTAAAAGGAGCCAATTGCCAGTGCATGGGCAAATATGAGTGGACTCTGAGCACAGGTTACAGAGTGAGCACACAGATCCAGAGACAAACCCCCTTATGTGAAGCTCCTGGATTTGCTTTCTCAGCCCTGGACTTTGCAAAGCCTAAAATGCCACACAAACTAGAAGAGGCAAGGACGACTGTAATCCAGGGCTTCTCGAACATGCATCAACCTTTTATCAGTACCATACTGAGCAGCTGGAACGAAACCTCACTTTTTTCAGCAGCGAATAGAGAGCTGAGTGTATGGGTGGTCTTTGGGTCATGACAGAAGAGGAGGACAGTAAGGAGTCACTGCAAAATAACCACAGCAGGAGAGATACTAGTTGCTCTGTCACACTGAAAGTTTTAAATCCATTTGGTTAGAAAAAGAAGGAACTGCTGCCCAGTTAACATTCCTTTGCAGTTCTGTCTGCATATGGCTGGCCACCAGCATCTCTGTACTGCAACAGCTGAATGACTTCCAGCCCATTCCAAAATTCACATAAGGGAATTATCAAACTGTAGAAACCTTGCTAAATGGGAAATCAGAGAATTATCTCCAAAAGATGCTATATGAACCACTAACTCATAACACAGCTGAGTTCTCAATGCATGTGGCTGCACTGCTCTCAGTCTGTGCTCCCGTGTGCACCATTTCCAGCAATAATCACAGTCCAGCTACCCAGCACAGTGTCCAGGAAGGTTGAAAGATACTTCAGTGTCTGAAAGGGATACACATGCTACACAAGCTGAGTTTTTCTGAGCATTTTCGAAGACGCCATGTGGAATGCAAACTTGTGCTTCTAATTTGTAAACATCAGAATTATTAAATTAATGCCGTATCTACTATAGCAGTGCTAAAAAGAGACAGCCCCTCATCTTGAGTCCACCGGAATCCCATTTCCTTGAGTAATAAAGAACACAGTTTATTTGGGTTTTATACCACTAGCGACCTTCATGATCTCCCAGACCTCTCAGCAATCTGTAACCCAAGTTTTTGATGGATAGATGGAATTGCACTTGCCAGATCCCATGCCTCTCTGATGGAAAAAATGCACAGGATAGCTCCTCCCTGACTGAAGGCTGTTCTCCAGTGTTTTCCCTATTGTCCTCATCCTTGTCAATACACGCATTAATCCACCAGCAGTGCAGAAAGGTGAGGTGGGCTGCTCCTACAGAGCTGCTTTTCAAAATAAGTTCAAATTATCAGCAGCCTAATTCAGACACGCTTGAGGTGATCCCAGCTACTGGCACAGAAGGATTTGTATAGCCTTTGCTCACTGATTCCCCAACCACATACTGGCAGAACACATCTAGTACACATTCAGTGTTTGAATTCATGAGATAGTGGTGTAGCGGAAGCAAGGTAGCTCATTTTAAGTATGTTGTGATGAGAGAGAGAAACAGGTAAAGAAATGCTATGAGATAAGGAGGGGGGTGGTGACATCAGTGAAAAGATACAGTCTTTACTACCCTTGTTGAAAAGTTAATTTGACTTTTTAGATATTCCTTTTCCACATGAGCTTCAGTAAAAAGAAATTAAATTTTACAAGATACCATCCCTTTACAGCTACTGGAGAAACTACTTAACAGCATCTATTACATTAAAGTATGTGCCACTTAAATTAACAGCGAGCCAATATGCCTAAGGAATATTCAATATGAGCTCTGAACTCTGTGATCACATCCTCAGTGGATTAGCAGAGAATCGGGTAACATAATGTGCTTTCCAAGATGCAGGGAAAAAGAAGAAGAGACAGCCCCAGTGTCTGAGCTTAATCTTGGACAGCCTGGGTGTCAGGGTGCCTGTCACGGGTCTGCATCAGAGAGCAAGTTGCCTTGTTAAAACTCTGCATTGAAAACAGCTGCAGGGGCTGCTTGGGGTAGCAGATACTAGTAGGGAATATCTTATTGGAGGACTTTATCTCTCTACCACGTGTGCCACTTGCTCCATGAACCGGCAGTGAGATGCCGGCTGGCCCTGTCAGGGACGTTGCATGGCCTGAGCTGGAAGGACATGAAGGACCACCCAGCTACAGGCAAGGTCTGACACTGCCGCCACAATTCAGGTGTTTGGGTAGGTCACGCACCCCCGATATCCAGCCGGCTCTGACAAATCTGCCAGCTGCTCTTTGCAGTGCTGGGGCAGCTAGAGAGACTTGCACAAAGGAGGGGAAGGAAAATCCTGTGAGGCTGGTAATAGCAGTTAAATCTCTTCCATGACTTGAGAGAGCTGTTCAGGAAATTTACAACTAATTAAGACCAGAGGTTCTTGCAGACTTGTCTGGATCATGTATTGCCTTTGAAATCTGGAAACAATACCTGTCTATGGCCTGAATAACATGCTTCAGAGCTGCTATGCACGTTCTTTTATCTATGCAATAGCTTGCTTATGCAGGGAAAGGAAGCCAGTCCTAATCTGAACTCTCTTATTTGAAGATTTCTAGACACATATGCAGCAAAATCACTGCTGTTATTGAAAGGTTGCCCTGTATGAATGAGAAAGATTAGGGATTTCATATTTTACAGAAGAGATGAATGAAACAAAGAGATAGAGGTACCTCTATTGCAAATAGATGCAGAAGATGATAGTGTAGAAAGTGTAAACATTCTCATATATCAAGTACTGGAGCAAATATATATTAATAAAACAAAAGCCTCTCTTAGAATCCCATCTTTAATTTCCCTCTGGAATATCCTCCCGAAGGGGTTTTATGGAAACCTGAACTGGAAGCATGACATTTATATACCTTATTCTCACTACACTGAAAAAGACCATTTGCATAGCTGGTATAAGAGGGCCCTAATATATTAAGATTTTTTTTTTGGGGGGGGGGGAAGGGATCAAAATTACTTTAGCTGAGATTTAAGAAAAGAAAAAAGCAAGAGACCTTCATGTTTCAACCTATAAAGGAAACTTCGCATTTGGGAAGAACGTGCCCCTATGGCCACCTGCTTTGGGATGTTTTCCCCCTTCCCAAGCCACCAGCTGGTACCAGCCACCTCTCACGACAGGATACCAGAGGAGAATCATCAGTGATTTAGTCTATTTTGGCAACACCTTTAACTATAAACTGGAACAGACCTAACAACTATGGCGAAGGTAACAAAACAGAATAGGACATGTCATCCAATACAGCACCCTGCTATGACAGACCCCATGCATACCACCTCACCCGGCCATGCACTGTTCTGAAACCGAGCAACATTTTATACAGCAGGTCTTTTCTCTGCCGGATGGATGCCAGCAACAGCAGGGCAGAATTGGGGTCCTGCCAAACCAGGTCACAGCCCGTTTCTGCTGGAGGACTGGGACTGTTTCAGGGCACAAGGACACAGCTGAAAAATCCTCATTTCTTCCAGCAGAGGGTAGTGGGACACACAAACCAGCAAGCAAGCGTGTAAGATTATATTGCAAGCAAGAGATGTATGCAGTTCAAAACAAAACCAAGGGTGCAATAACAATAACAAAACAAAACGACATTGCTTAGCCCGGTGGAAATGTTACAAAACTAAATGCATTCCTCCATTTGCGTTCCTCAAAGGAAGAAACGCATCAAACTTTATCTTGTTCTCGTTATCTCCACCCTTCCCCAGTAACATCATCATCTTCATTCCCCTTTCTAGTTTTGGGAAAGGACACTCCCCAGGCAGCAGCAGGGTCAGAAGAGCCGCCTTCTGAACATCTCTACTAGAAACCTGACTTCTCTTTACCTCTGTGGAGCTATTCTCCTTTCCTTAAGTCTCCCAGAGAAATCACTGAGTAACTTTCAGGCACTGTTTCCTCTTTTCTCCCTCCCATTGTCATGTTGCTAAATGAAATGACTGAGCAGTAACATACATGTCCTCATGCAGCAGAGGAACATGCTGCTATTGCTGCTTTAATTTGGGTGTGTGGCAACGCAAAGGTGTTCTCAGGTGCCTCCGCGGCCCATGGGCAGATCTGCAGATAGATGTCCCAGGCTCAGAGGCAAAGGTGACACACACAGGAGATTCACGGCTGTTCCCATGCACGCTCTCACTCAACAGATACCAAAAAGAGCCACTAAGGTAGAAGCACAGCCACAGTCTTCTCAAACTATTAAATGACTGTGACCCTCTGGCTTAGATTCAGTGTTTCCTATTTTAACGGCACAAACCAAGCCCAAGTCCTAAGCCTCCCCTGCCTGCACATCAACAACTGCAACATCTCTGCTCGCCGTCTAACAGGATTAGGGCAGGCTTCTGGAAGCAGCTTCTCCTGCAGGTAAAATCTATTACAGGACCTATCAAAAACAAAAATGCTTTTGGGGAGCAATAAAAACCTAAAACAATCCATAGCGACTGTCACATTAACAGTCATATCTTTTTATTTAAATGATGAAACATAGCATCACCATCTTAGGTCTAAATGTTTCTGTCAGCTTGGACAAAATATAAAGGGAGTCTTCCAATATTTGTTTTGGTGCACAGGTATTCAATTCAGGTTGACAGAAAACAAAATTACTTTGCTTAGAAAACATCCTAAGAGACAACAGCATCTTAATTACAGAGACAGGGAAATGGGATTCAACCTGGTACATAGATTTGTTTCTTGCCAATTCCACTCTGAAGTGCGACAAGGCAGAGATCTCATGGGCAGCCGGGATGGCAGGGGGAAGTGTCATTGCTTTACTTGTGTATTATTTGCTCTACCCCAAACCCCATCATTTTTAAAGACGGAGGAGTGGCTTGCTCACATACTGCAGTGGACTTAGGGTAGCTGTTTTGTCACATTCCCTACTAATACCTCAGTATTCACTAAAAGCCTATGGGTTTATGATTTTGGGGGGTGTTTTTTTGGAAGAACCACAAAGTTATCAGAAAAGGTACAATTATGCTCTGGGCCTGATGAACTAAAAATCTTCCAACTCTGTTGCCATAATTCAGGAACATAAGCCAGGATTACAATTACCTGAGATGCATTAACAAAGCTCAATACGCTCCTGAGTCAAAATGGGACAATTAGCAGCTCCTGTACCAAAATAGAAGACTATGGAAATGGCCTGTGTGTCACCATCTGCTAACAATATGCAATAGGCAAACCAATTCAGGAAAAAAAAAAAAAAAAAAAAGAAACAGTTTCTTGACGAAACTTGTTCCCATTTCCCAGAATCAAAGCGAATATTCAGTTTAAGCACTGTACTTTCCAGATTCCCAGCTGGGACCAGAATGAAAAGCGTCAAGCATCTTATGATTTAACTGTTGAGAAATTTCCAGGCGAAACTTTCAAGCAAGAGGTTTGGATACGGATCCGAACTGTGGGATGTTTTGTCTGTGGAGTTCTACCATTGCTTCCAATAGCAATAGTTAGCATTAGTATGCGTACTTTTTAAATACCCAGTTGCTCCTGAACTTTGTTGAAGTTCATGTTTCATGCTTTTTTCCCCTTGATTTAATTTAAAGAGCAGGGACCATCATTTTGCTTTTCAGAAAAATATGAACATTTACTTCTTGCTGAACAGCTGTCACAGTGTAATGAAAATAATTTACTGTTCAGTTTTTCTGAATGAACCCCTTATCTCTCCTGCCCTTCCTCCCTTGAATATTTCCTGAAAATCATATGCCACAAGCAAACTAGTTTTGGGTTATACTAGAAAATGTCTTAAACTCTGGGATACCTTACTTTCCTTTTCATTCCTCTTCAACAGCAGACAGAGTCTACCATAATGGTTAGGGTAAGCGCGGAGCTGCCTGTCACAGGAGAACAGCCACAGAGACATAAGCAAAGCTTGCAAAGTTAGAACTGTGCTTTCGCCTCCTTTGATTTGAGGGGGAAAAATTAAAAAAAAATATTAAAAAAAAAAAATCAGAGTATCCCAGTCACTACAGTCCTTTTCTGAAGCTGTTTTATAAGTTTATTACATAACACAAACAGCTCCAATCTTCCTGGTCTCATATGTCACTGTCAAAATTTTTGGTAGGCTTTGGGTTTTTTTTTTTTTTTTTTTTACACATGACTGGTGGAAAATCCAAGCACAGACCTACAATTCATATTCTAAAGAAAAACTTCGAAGGAAGCTCATAACTTCTCAAAATGTAGCACACTGTACCTGACTCCAAAGGGCAATAACATGGTAAAAATGAACCATGTTCTAGGAAGCTAAATCCCTGAAGTACCCTTTGGTGAATATGAAAAGCAATTTCTTTTTCAGAGCCAGAAAAGGTCCCTTTTTATGTCTTAATTCCAGGATGCAGATCTGAAGCCTACAAAAAATATTTTTTCACCCACCCAGTGGACTAAAAAAAGGCTCTTTTTTATTTGCCTGAGAAAGTATAGTCAAGTAGTTAGAGTAAGTGACCTTGTTGAGGGTTATTTTTTTCACCAGTTTGCCTATATATTCCACAATTCAGCACATTTTTTACTCTGGGAACACCTCACCTTTAACAATAACTGCCCTCCTTCAGCAGTGTTGGGAAGTTTTCCTTTTAAAAGAATACAAAGATAGGTCAACAAAAATAAGTTGGAAAGTGTTATAGCCAGTCTCAAGAGTTCACCAACTAGGGATAGATACAGATTTACTGAAAGAATGACTGAAATCAATGATTATCAGCAACAGACTAGTAAGTGCCTAAATCAAGAGATTAACACTGCTGCAGGTTGGGCATGGAGATGCAGATGTGGACTGGGGCCCATCCTCTTCCTCATCTTCTATCACAGCAGCCCTCCCAAAGCTTCTTACTTGCACTGTTTGTTCCTAATTTTCTGGCAGGCTTACAGGCCTGTTTCCATACACTGCAGGTAAGAAAAGAGCCTTTTACATTGTTTGTTCCTCAGCATGAGTGACACACTCATTTTATCAACTCTTTGACATTTGCTGTTCAACATTAAACATAGATATCAGCAGGGCTTTATTTTTTTTTTACAATACCAGATCAATCAAGTAATCGACAAATTAACAAATCTGTTTGCTTTTCATAGTGCTTTGCTTTGATTTTTTGTAATTAAACAAAAGACTGTTTGAATCCTGCCTTTTCCCTCAAAATGGCGCACTGCCCATACAGGTGCTTTAACTCTGTATTTACTTTCTAAAGCATCACATTCTCTCTTCTCCCTCCTCATGACGGCTCAAGGCAAACCACAGTCCCTGGGACATCTGGAGGTTGTGGTTTGAACGAATCCCTTCCAGCCACGAAAAAAAGCAATCATCTTTGCTGAATTAATAAATACTTAAGACTTGTTAGTATTTCTGAATTGCAAAACTCCATGCTTGCAAAGGTTATACAGAAAACAGCCCTCCTTCAAAAGGTTATTGAAAAGAAAAGCGAAAGCTCCATATTTGGCTGTCTTAACTGTGCAAGATGAGAAAATGCATCTGCCTTGTGTCTTCAGTAATTGATGTGTAGCAGCTCCTTTACTATTCCTTGCTTCTCTTGAATTCACACAACCATGGCTTTAGTTTCTCAGGGACTTTTTGTGAATGTTGGGGAAAAAAAAGGCTAGAGATAATGATATGGTTATGCTAAAGATATAGTGAACACAGCCAGCAAGAAAAGCAAGTATCCTCATTCTGAATAGTTACAGATGCCAAGACAGCAGAACCCAGCCTTGAACTGGAAGTGTTTTAAATTCTTCACAATTTGTGCCAGCAAGACAAGGATGAGGCTAACGTGAATCCAGAACATCTTAATAGACCTAGAAAAAGAAAAGAGTCTGTCCAGTCCCTACGGAGTGAGGGACAGTGCGGCATCTGTGTAGTTAAATCATTTCAACAAAGCTGCGCCCTTCTTAAAAGTCAATTTGGGTGTGTGCTTCTGGCAGAAAGGCTGCCTGGGCAGCAGAGGGGAGGAGCAGGCAAGGAGAAAGAGATTCACTTTCTACCAGGATTTTGTTTCTTACGTGTTCAACTCTACTCCGAACGCTCGCCTTCACAAACACACAGTTGAACGCTGAATTGTTCAAATTACATATAATCTTGTGTTGCTCATTTATAACACAACCAGCGACAAAGAAAAGAACTTGAAGTGCTCAGCTCGCTTCAAACAGGAAGAAAGCCCGTGGTGACAGGCTAGAGAATGCGTGACTTGTTTTTCCACCACCCCATGATGCACACATACCACACTGAGTTTGGGAAACTCCTGTGAAACTCTGTGCACAGGCTCTGAGCAGTTGTCTGCAAGAGAGTTAAGTCTCCAGCTCCCCCTCCCCGAGTTAGGAGTACAAATCACGAAAAGCAGAACCTCTCTGAAACATCTCTCTTACAAATTGATGTAATTTCCCATCCGTCTTCAGCTCAGATGACTTTGCCAGGTCCCCAGGGGATGATTTACAGCATTCGTTTTGGATTAAGGGTTCCTAAACTGTGACTCAGGAGACAGAGTAAATGATCTGCAGCTGCCTCACAGAGTCATGTTAAACGGTGAAAGTGCCAATCCCACGTGGCTGTGCTAGTGGGTCCTAAACGAGTTTGAGTCCAGCAGTTATCACCTGACCTAAAATTTTAGGAATCAATAACTCTGTCAAGTTGATTTGCAGACTGATAAAAATGTGAAAGATTTGTTCGATAACCTCTATTAAAAAGGACAAGGTCAGGCATTACAGCTTTTTTTTAAGTTTAGTAAAGTTGTTGGCTGAACAAACCAACACATTTTTTTCTATTATTGAAATCTATTATTTGTCATTTGCTTTTGTGTTGAAAGCTACTGCTTACACCACACCTTGCTTTGTGTGCAAACAATATTACAAACAGTTGTGTTTGAGCCTGACATCTAGTCTAAGTGCAGCGTGACTCCACAGAAGTTAGTGAAGGCAAACAAGCAAAATAAGAACTGCATCCTCTGGATGAAAAAAGGTTTTCAGAAAGGACATATTCATTTGCTTATTATTTCTCCGGCAACTTCTGAATTTTGGAAATGTCTGGATTTTTCAGTAGGCACAAAGTCCTTTTTCTAGTAAATAGGAAAGGCATGTTTTATGTTTGTCTTTTATGATGGCATTTGCTGTATATTCAGTGAAAGGCAACCATACAGCACCATAATAATGTGTTACTTTACCTTCCCCTCAATTTTCAGTTTCCATACTGTCACATTTTAGTCAATCAGTTGTTGCTAAGTTGTCTCCAGTGCTGTATGAGTTTTCCTGTATCACACCACTCACAAGTGGAGGCTAGACTGTGACAGTCACCTTGAAATGTTTTGCTCCTTAAGCATTCCCTTTCTGCAGAGTGGATACAGCCTTACAGGTGGATGCTGCCAGCGAGTATTGGGTAATTAACTGCAGTCCGGTTAGAAAAATTGCATTAGCATAGCCAAACCTAACATCGATCTACTAGATCAGTGCAAATCTGCAGTGCAGATGCAGAAGCCTATTTAGCCAGTTCACTTTGGTATTTTAAGTTCAATAACTGAAGCAACTCTACTAGTTAGCTGCTCAGCACCTTAAACACTGTGAAAGGTTCTTCATCATCTACCATCATTCTTGGTCACCGGGTGGTCTGCGTGTTGAAACACTGTTGTTTGAAACAATGAAAGCGGTCGTGCCTGCAGTATTTGCAGACTGCTGAGATACTCACAACACAGGAACTAAATAAGCATAAACACAACGCTGTCAGTATTATAACCACTTAGCGCTACCTCATCTCCTACCATTGCAGCAGTGTGAGAAGAAAACAGTTCAAATGAAGATACATGCTCAGCTTCCAGATACTCCCAGTTACGCTCTATCTTAATGTGGCTGCGAACTCTGGCCCTTCAAAGCTTTTGCAACCAATAGCTGCAACTCCACTGTATCAGGCTCCAGGTCCATTCCATATTTACATTTAAGCCAAATCACAACACTTACGATGTGGACTAATACGGAACAGACTAATAGACCAACGCCTCTACCTAAGCACACAGGAAGACAGATTTTCCTGTGTATTAGTGCATTCCTTCCTTCTGAA
Organism: Pygoscelis adeliae; assembly: GCF_000699105.1. Classification (NCBI taxonomy): domain Eukaryota; kingdom Metazoa; phylum Chordata; class Aves; order Sphenisciformes; family Spheniscidae; genus Pygoscelis; species Pygoscelis adeliae. The sequence goes on from NW_008823913.1 coordinate 2,075,911, forward strand.
CAAAGATCTGACATAACAGGATTGTAGTACCAAGTGCAGGGAATCAAAAAATGACCTGCCAGCACAGCTGGAACTGAGCACCAGCTGGAGCCAGCCTCAACCCTGGTCAAAAGGGAAGACAGTAGCCTCATCTTTGCCTTCTAAAGAAGATGGCCAGCAACACTGTCACCAACACCTTGCTGTACCAGGTGGCCCCTTCTACAGAGCAGCACGTGGAAAGGAAAGCAGGACTTTTAGAGCTTTTCCTACAACATTCAATTGCATCGAGGACTGAGTCGGTTAAATCACTGCTCCATGCCAGCTGATAATTCTATTCAGAAACCAAGTAAGCATTCTGAAAAAGGTTTGATTAGAGGGGCCTGGAAAGATGCAGGAAACTTATGTGACCCACTTATATTGCTGATCAGAAGCCTTTTCCCAGCAGACGTTGAGACAGTGCATGAGAACAGCCAGTGACATTTCAGAGGAAAGCTCTCCACAGAAATATTCTGTAGTTCAGTGTCTCCAACTTTCATTACCATCACCAAGTAGCATCACAACTTTTTTGGGCTCTTGTCTACCAAGAATACTAAAGCTTTCTCATTCCTCTAACTTCGGCTTTGAACTTGTTTCCTTCAATGGAGCTTTTCTGTAACTCCAAAAGACTTTACATACTATTAATAACATGTCAGGAACACTCCCTGTGCATAAAGAATTTACATGCTATGCGGCAGGAATCTTTTAAAATTGTTTGCTTTTGACCAGAAAGCAAGCTCAGAAAGAAGCCCCTGATGAAGCATAAGTGGCAGTGATGGTAAAGTAGGACTAGAGTGCTGCAGCCATGAAAGAGAAAAATAATTTAGTGGGATCATGAAGTAGATGCTTGGAACGTATGTCAAGGCCAGATCAAAACAGCCAATTGTTGTTGTTATCTACTTAATCTTCTGTTGTGTGGAAAAGGGAGTTAGGAAATTCTTTTCAGCCAACGCGACTGTCTAAGCCACTGCCCAAGGCAAATAATGCTCTAAACAATAAGGCATTTTGTTTAACTCTGCAATAAATACTAAATTTGCAAAGACAGCTGTTTGGTTGCAGTCTCCTTCTGCAATTTCCCGTCAATACTTCATATTTACATAAATGCATAACCATACCTAATCCCCCCACCCTCAGGTCTCAGCTCCTTGAGAGAGAGGGCATGAGGTTGGAAATGGGGGCTTAAAAGTTTAATCTTTGAAACAAAAAATTAGGCCACTTCCTTGAGAGCTGCCACATGGTGTCTATTTGAAAAAAGTGACATTCAATAGGGGCACCATAGCACACGAGATCCATCTGTGGATTTTTACTTTCGAGTTATTGAAATCTTTTCACAAGATGATCAATCATAGAACAGTTTCATTGCAGAAGGATCTCTAGCAGAAGAAAGAATTGACAGAAGCAGCTCCTGTAAAATGGGCATTAGGAACAACCACAAGTCAAGGCAGCAGTCTGAAACCTTTGCTTTCAAGGGAACCCAGCCTTGACAAACTAGCACCAGCATCTGACTGTACCATGCAATGGTCCTTGATCTTTTAGCAGCTATATTATTCATACAGTAGATTACCTGATTATTGTTTGCCCTACCTATTGACTGTGAAAAGCTAATAAAATGCAACTTTGGCTGAAAATGGTACATGCAAATCTGTGCCTTTACGCTGAAGACATCAGTAAAATGAGTCAAATCCACAAACAGAAATCTTAATTTAAAGGGACATTACCCTAAAGGTACACTTATCTTCCAGTATGTACAGTAAAGTTCTATCATCTGTCTTTGGCAGCACAGACCATTAGGGGCATAATATTCATAGGTTACAATATAGACTGTAGAAAGACGGGAGTATATTCATTTAAGCTTTAAAATATTTAGTAACCCTCAAAATGCAGGCTTCTGGAAGCTCACATATCCTATTTTGCCAAGCAGAGAGTTATCCATTCTTGCACTCACACCAAACTCTGCTAAAACTTTCCATTCCAAGACCACAGAAGTCCCTTAAATGAAGATGAATAAACATGGTTGGTTGCAGATATAGGAGCTGACAGACTAAGCCTGCCTTTTTGTCCACCACAAGCACTCCTACCTATGACCAGATTTCTGCATGATGGCATAGTACACTAGGGATGTTCACCCAGTCACTGCTGCAGACTCTGAGGATAAAAAAGTTTTGAATCTAGCATCATCCCTCTGGAAAAAAAAAAAAAAAGGTCATTTTTTCCTATACGATTCAATGCAAAGCACAACCTCTTGCAGTCATTGTGTTCAGTAGGATAAATACAAATCTTTAACATGATCTGGATCTACTACCGTCTCCTTTTAGAAGGTAACTTGCATATGGTCAGTCTAAGGCTAAAATAAATACATCCTAATGTAACCACAGACTATTAATGGATTGGAGCTATAGCTTGAAAACTCAGGTATTTGACATGCTATTGAAACAGCAGGTGCTTGAAATGTGTAAGAAAAAAAAAAAGAATGTGAGCCCCAGTATAGCTCTCATACCCAGGTGCATCTTGCTTCCTCTTCCCTAATTCTTCACCAGGCACATGGCCCATTCATTGACAAGTGTGTTTTCCCGGTTTGGTTTCCTCGGAGTCTCTATTGGCTGCACATCAAGCCAAATGTTCATTTTGCTATCAACATAGCCAGGGGGCTTCGAGATGCTAGCCAACCCTTGTTCAACTAGTGTTACTGTTTTACAATATGTCATGCTTGGTGATATTGAAAGGAAAAGCCAATAAAAGGAAAAATTAATCTTGTGATTAAACACAACACTTTGGATTGCTGGCTGCTGACGCTGGCACCATGCCACCCTCTCCAAGGACAGAATAGAACCTGTCTGCTGTCTTCACCAACAAAAGAATTTTCACAAAATAAGGGTCTCTTGGTATGAATGATCAAAATGAGCAGCTTGGCAAAGAGACCTGGCCAACCATCAATTACAGCTTTGTTCCATCCCAACTTAAAGCTGATATTGTCCAGTTCCAGACTGAGATGATCGAAGTCTTGCTCTTACAGAATTTCTGCATGCCATGTAAGTTACAGCTAAATTCACAATATATAGAATTTATAGCAAACCTGTAAGAGAATAAAAGTTTGAAATTTTGTTTTAAAGATATTTGCATGTGTCAACACAGAGTACAGATTGTTTTGAAATCTGAATCCTCAGGGCTTGCTAAGCACCTGCTCCCTCAAAAGCAGGCTTATGTGCCATTGAAAGATTTGTACCGGTCCTTTGGAAAGGGATTAATTCCTTTTCAACTACGAATATTTGCATAGGATACTGTGTTAGTCATGCCAAAGTCCTCTTTGATACTTGCACTTGAGCATAAACTGTGGGTTTTGTGATCAGTTATACAATATTAATTTTTATTCTGGCAAATGTTAAAGCTTAAATTAAACTCTGCTTAGAAGGTCGCCCTAAGGGAAATTCAGATATTCAAATATACTTAGTGAAAACAAGAAAGCTCATAAGCATGGTCAAATCAGAACACACTTCTGAATGACTTCTCACCATCATTGTGTTAGAGGAATATGACAGAAAGTCCATACCATAAACAGCAGGGTCTGGTCTCTATGTTATGTGCAAATGGAATCCCCATTCTTCCAGTCCTGCTCTCCCTCTTTCCACACATTCTTTAGTTGACCACAAAATCTCATCACTTTATACATGAAGTATTTTCTTAAAGTTTAACAGCATAAGCACTGGACAGTCCTTCCTGGTCCAAAAAGTTATCCTCTATGGCAAATCATGTGAATGACCAATATAACTACCATCACCACCAAAACCATCAAGACGACCTTCACACAAAAACATTTTAAATATGAAGAAATCCAAACCCAAAAGACTAATTTCTTATTTCAATATGGTTGCTGATGTAACAGTGTACCCATTAGTTTTGGCAGCATCAAGGCCTCTCAGTGGCTCAGTGTAATGAATGATGCTTCTTATAAAATAGCTTTCTAAAAATCAGTTGTGTCCAGCAGCTGCATATGGCTGTCTCCCAACAAGTGTGATGACATAGTTGCTTCCCAGTAATAAATGGTAAAGATACCAGTGCTCCCCAAAGCAAACGCTATCTTCATGAAAACCTCTCCATTTGCATGTTTTATTACTTTCAGCCATTCCTAAACTGCATCAAAGTGGGGGGGACGTCTCACTAAGAGGGTTGTGAAGACACAAATATTTTGATCAGAAGAAACCTTTGACCAAACCTTTGCTGATGAATAGCAAAATAACAGTTTCTAGAATCAGTGTCTCAAGCTTAAAATGGTTGTGGCAGACAAAAATGGTTCTGAGACATAAATCACATAATCTGAAATAGAGTACAGTCTGCTCCTTTGTGTACTTCCACTGCTGAAGTAACTGTAAGAAGCTGTTCTTCAGCTCACCAGGCAGGAAAAACCATGTGCTGATAGAAAAGTTGTGTCACCTAATGCTATGAATCTATAAAAGTGATGAATAACCCCAACGTTGATGCAGCCGGTGAGAAGATGCTTTCAGATCATTAAGCATAGCCAGGCAATTTGTCAGTGTTCAAAGACGTTGAATTTTCTATCTTCCACTTCCTCCCACAGGCTCCTTGCACATGTACACATCCTCCAAAGTTGCCTTTCGTTACAGCTTGAAAATCACATTTGTCCTCCTCTTCTCCCCGTTCACCTCAAAAATCCTCCAGGTTTCCAAGGATGATTTTCATCTCAATCTCTCCTTTCTCAAAGAGGCTGGGTTTGTGCACAAACATTTATTAGCAAGTTTAGGCTAACACACTGGACTGTGATTATCATGTGCAGTGTTCTTAGGGAATTCTTTGCTGCTGCAATAGCTGAATGCAGCCGTCCTACATGTGGGCTTCCCCCCCCCCCCCCCCTTGGTGAAAAAAAAAGTCCTCTGTGGGGTTTCCCCCCCCCCCCCTTGTGGCTACAGACAATAAATAGTGTTTATGTATGCTTTTTACAGAGCAGCAGATTGGCGTTAGATTAATTCTAAAACCTACTTTATCAGTTAGTCTGATTAGCTTGGCTTTCAGGTCTGTTCTGCAAGACATACTCAAAATCTCTCTCCAGTTTAAGTTCTGGGAGAAAAAACAGTGAATTGTCAAATGTATCATAACAGAGAAAGCTCCTGCTAAAAACAAACCCAGAAGTGAAAGGCACCAAGGCCATGACAAACGGAAATAGTAAAAGCACAAAGAAGCATCAGGAAAGCTCTTCCAGTAATACTCTACCATGATCAATGTGCGTATGACTTTGCTAAGTAGCATTGCAAGATCACACTGAGGTTTTTTACTTATGTAAGCAATTCCGCTTGGGCCAGAATGACTGTGCATATAAGCAACCTGCCAGGGATGTTTTCAGCTAAAGAGTTCATAGTCTAATCCCACAGCTACAGGTAAGAGGGTAGCTGGAGCATTCTTCATATTGTTCACAGAGTGAATGCTCTTCTGACTTAATTGTAACGCTTGAACTAAAACATCTCACAGGAGACAAGAGGAATAGGCACAAAGATTATAGTGTGAGAAAAGGATCTTCAAAAATACAACACAGAGAAAGCATTTTTCACACTTGTGCAACTAAGATAATTTCTACTGGAAAAATCCACTCCTGCTGTAGGCTAATATTTTGCATGCAGTAAACATAACCCTGAACAAGGAGATCTCAACTATGACACGCAGAAAAGCAGATACCTTTACATTCTCAAACAAAGCTAGTTTTTGACCTGCTAGGGGAGGGGTGGAGACACAGCAACCTCATTTTTGTCTCAAGTGACTGCTTTCTTGTAATTCAGCAGCAGCTCTGCACTGCATTAATCTTACTTTGCAAATGCTTCACAACATGGACTGGCTGGGCTTCAGGACAGTCGAAAAAACTCAAGTGGAAATTGCCTATGTTTGCTCGACACCTCATTTTCAGGCCACTTGTCATCTTGGTATTAACAATGCAATGGCAGTTCTACTGTGGAACAAATTCCTTATAAATATGGATTTACAAAACTGAAATGCCTAGGTAATAAAGACAGCTGAGACACACAAACCCACAAGTAGGATCATATTTAAGACCGGTTGCAAAATGTGACCAGACTGACAGCATACAACTCTTCTTAACATCTTTATAAATCTCAAATATGAGAAATACGCATTTGAACAATACAGCAAAGGACAAAAGTAGCATTAGAAGACTCAAATGAATGCAAGTCGCAGATACGTAAATACAGTATTTTATTATTGCACTACATTTTCAGGCTGCATAAATAATTGTACATATATTCTGTGGCTGTACTAAGCCACTGTGACAACTATGACCTTATCGTGGCAACAAAATGCCAAGAAATTCCCTGAGATTTAGCAATATTTTCTGACACCACAATCCTGCAGCTATCTCCACAAGCAATTAAATGAAAATGCTGCACTGCTTCCTGCTACATTCCAGAGAGCTCTATCAGGCAATTCAGCCTGCCTAAGAAAAACGTTGAAGATGTATAACCAGTGACTGACAACTGCCAGTCAGCTCTAACATACTCACTGCAACTTCTTGAAGTGGTTCAGATAGGCTTGCAAGAGAAATACTACACTGTGTTCCCCTGAAGATGTGAAAAGTATCTTCCAAACAGGTTAGTCTTCCTGAAAAGGGAACCTATATTCTTCATGGGGAAAAAAAATGGCAGTTGTGGAAGATGCCAGATTGCTTTGCACTTTCTATGCCAACCCTTCCTGCCACCCCCACCAGATACAGAGAAACTGGGCCATGCTGCATCGAGCTTGGCATTAGCCACCAAGAATATCCCAAAGGGGAGATATTCAGCTGAGTCCAGTCAGGTGCCCAGTCTGTTGCTATCAACTACTTGCTTGGCTGGAGAAGCAGGGAGGCTTGAAGCTGGCTAAGACGTGCCGGAGCTGGCATACAAAAAAGCCCTGGGAAGGGAACAGAAAGGATGTGGATGTTTCCCGGGGAGTAAAGGCAAAAAAAAGCAGTTAGAACTGACTGCCTCGGATTAAGTGTGCAAAGGAATAATAAGTGAAAACAGGGAGATACTGAATGTAGAAGAGAGAGCAGCAAGAAAAAAGTACAGAGGACAGAACGGAAAACAAGAGTAAAGGAGGTGGCAGAAAGTGTTGCAAGAAAACAGTAAGGCTGTTTTCAATGGTGCTACAGTAGCGACATACTGAAGACAGTAGGGGTATTTTTTATTCCAGGAATGGCTTCAAGGGAGAGTTCTTCCACCTTCATTCCCTCTAGTGTGCTTCTTCCTCAATCAGTCCACAGTAAAAATCCCTGCCTCAGAAGGACTACTGACAACCCAATAAGCTTGTCCTTAGAACAAAGCAGGGTGCTGAACACGGAGAGGCTTGGCATCACACAAGATTGGTCACTGAATGCTGCTAGGAAGAAATCTAGTACATCCTCAAGCTCAAAGCTACCAAGGGCACTTCCACAGTAAACTTACCAGCATTTCAGTGGTCAAGGTCAGAATCACAGATGAGTCTCCGAATCATCAGTACAGTCTTTAGCTCTTATAGGTTATTCACACAAAAAAAGATAATGAGTAGTTGCAAATTTTGGGTTGGTTTTTTTTGGTGGGTTTTCTTTTGGCTCTTTGCCCACTAAGAGCTGGGCTAAGCTTAAATAGTTGATAGCTATTCTTTGTCATTCCTGAGCTGGAACACGCAGAGATGCAGCCTGCATGCAGCATCTGTGTGACAGGCTCTTCCTCAGGTTGTTCAGACAACTGCTGTGTCCACCAAAGGACATGCTATGCAGGAATCTGACACATGGGAATTGATTTTAACACATTATTCAGGATTTTGCCTGTTTTCATCATGCTTTTCTATTACAAGCAAAATCACTTTCTGAAACTATTAAAGGACCTGACATCAAATCAAGCAGAGCCTCAAATTCCTGCCTGGAGGGTCTATGTTACAGCATTTGTAGACTCCATCAAAAGGCAAAGTTTGCTCATAAACAGCCAGACTTTTAAACTTCATTTGCTCAGGCTGTACCAGAAGCATCCAGCACTAATACAATTCTAGCAAACATAGCAATCATTTGTTCTGCTTGACAAAGTTCACCAGACATCAGCTTGAATCTCCCACTGAAGTCCGTTTACCGAATTCTGCTTTCAGTGACAGAACCACAGACTTATTTCACAATGAACTGGGCCTCATTTTTTATAATAAGCAGTCAGGAACGTTATGCCTTTCTTGTACTCTGCAATTTTAAATTTGGATGGTATACTCCTGCAAACCAGGATTAAATTTAATATGCTTTGAATTCACGTGATGTCATTACAGGATGAGATGATTCTAGACAGACTATGCACAACTGTATGCTAAATGTACACAAAGGCCCCGTATGTAACACCTATGCACATAACTTAGCAATTCTGCCTGGAAAGGAGGGTTTGTATAGTTTTAGTCAAAGAACCTTTTGATTTTAGTCTTAGTCAAAATCCAAACCACGTGGCAAATTCTGAACACTGAAGTAGCCTGCCACTTAATGGCAACTCCCCTTAAAACTATTAGATCTTATTCTGGGGCACAAAAAAGTTTTTGAAAAGTACACAGTTTTAAAGAACCTTAAGCTGGTCTCTTTTACTATAGCAAGGAATCAACTTGCTCTTACCTTGCAGTAGGATTTGCAAGGTAACAGCAAGTTGATACCTTGTCTAATTCCACAAGTGCAGAGGTATGTGACTTGTGTGTCTAATTTATACATGGACATTTCCAGCTTTCAAAGGGGAAAATGTGATCTAAGTACAAGATCGTCTGCCAAATTCCTCAAACAATTACAGATGTTTCTTACATGTCTGACCTAAGAGGGCTGACTGCTGAAACCTAGACTTATCCAAACCACTACAATTTCCTCTACAAGCCATTTGTCTAGAGTAAAAGGACAAGAGGAGATCTAGATTTATGGATCACAATACAAACTTATAAATCTTTGCTCTTAGTTTACAATCTAAAAAACATTTAAGTACGGAGTTTGTCAGCCGAAGTAGCTTTTGGTCCTTTAATCATGTGTTCCAGTTTAATGGAACAGAAGCAGCACTTGTGTTTCCCTGCCTTAATGCACGCTTACTGTTTTTGTTCAATGCCAGTATCCACAGCAAGAAAGCATGTAACCAAACTTGCAGAATATTGGAAATGCAGCTGCTAACTCCACAGTGGGGAATAGCCCAGATGAGGTACCTTTTCCTCCCAGCCTTAACACTTCTCAAGCCTGTAGGGTTCCCGGCACACCAGAAGGCATTGCTGCTGGCACACCAACTATCGCCTCTCCAACCTCATAAAAAGATTGCCTGGGATGGCAGGAACAGACTTACCACCCACCTGTCCAACACACAGGGTCTGTAGTGCGTATCAGTGTCACTCAGAATAGAGGATGGGTTTTGGTTTTTCAAACAGCTCGTCTTGATAGGTGTGACACAACCCCAGAACTGAACTCTAATGATCAGTTTCTTATTCTGGATCAAGTTGCCCCCAAATTATTGTTGCTTGACAATTCCAAGATAAAGAACCTGTCCTTGGTTTCATATAATTTATCAGACTTTAACCATTTGGGGTGACTACTCTGAACATGTAATTTTCAATCTGAAAAGTCAAATGACTTTTTCAGCTATTTTTTTAAACAAGCAAAAGAAAAACACTTCTTGCTCAATTAAATTCCAGTAACTTAATCTTTGTGATACTAATGGTGATGATGTTTTGGGCCTAAAATTTGGCAGGGTGTTGCCACTGACATTTCTTCAAACCAAAACTTTTAATCATATATTATCCCAATTTTTTAAATAGCTTTAGCTGGTTCAAAACACCATTTTTTCAGTGAATGAGCTATTCAAAAATCCTAATCAGGGACCCATTTTACTGGGAGCTGTATAAACACAGCTGCTAGGAAGGGTCTGGTACAGATTGTAACATAATGGTTTGAATTCTGTTTGGAGAAGAACCTCACAGTGGCAACTTAAACATGCCAAACATGCTTCTCTGACCCCAAAAAGAAATGTGGTGTGGTTTGATTAAAAATAAAGTGAAATTTAATACACAAATACAAAGAGCAGAAGGTGGAACCAGAGCAACTGTGATTTACGTTATGTGTATTTGCACAGAAGAGCAACACCACATGAGTAAGAGAGGAAGAAGAATAGCTGAGGAGGAAAGACAGCTCTGAGGAAAGAGGAGTGAAAACAACCTAAGGCAAAACCAGAGCCAAGAAGGCCACCTGAGACCTGCTCTGCCTACCAGAGCGCTGCTAGCCCTGGCCATCAAAGCAAGTAAGGAACCACTAATCCTGAAGAGAGGCTTCCAGGATTTAGCAATAACATGTGGAGGGCTCTTCAAATTGTATTCTGCCTCAGTCGGGTCATTTTCCTTCAAAACTATTCACCGCTTTCAGGGTCCAGGAGAAATCCAGTGTGGAGCCACAAACAGATGGGAAAATGTTTAACAACAAGCAGACTGACTCAGTGCCAGGAGAAAGCCCAAACGCAATGCTTCGGAGATAAGGCACATGAGGCTAGGCTACAAGTGGAAAGTACTGAGAGGACTGTTTCAGGTGGTTGCTTCCACAGGCTCCTCTGGATGCTGCAGAAAAAGATCAAATACTGGTTATACACACTTTTCAGTGGTTTTAGTGAGGGGGGTGGGGAATGGGAAGGTTGGCTGGTTTATTTGCTCAATGCTGAAATAGCTCCCAGTTCCAGCCACAGACGGTTATAATCCTAGCAATCATTTTACTGTGTCACAGAAACATATATCTGAGATAGTACGGCTTCGATTTATTCAGTATGTATAACAGTGGCAAGGAGTTCTCAAAAAGGGTTCGCGGTTGGATTGATGGACATGTAATCATTTTGGAAGGCAAGATGAATCACTCAAAATAGTGGGGTAAAGCAAAAATACACACTGAATTCTCCTCAGCCAAGGAAACAAAAGAATAAATTATCACATTCTACATGTACTTTAAGGTATTACGGGGGGGGGGGGGGGGGGCAAAAATTTTGCAAGAGAACTGACTTCAAAGAATATTTGAATTTCAGATTGAAAGGATTTCTAGGAAAAAATCTTTCTGGAATGGATGTGGAATTTGTTATAACTAACTATGTAGCTTACCTTCTCGCTGGATCTTGAATTCTCATTCCTAGGAGAGAAGAGGAACATATCAGTGTTGTATTGTCAGGCTGAAGCTGGGGGGTGCTGTTAAGAGAATTTGCAAAGATATCTACTTACCTAACTCTATGCCTCTCAGGTGAGGAAGGTCCCTATAATTTTGATTCTTTCAATCATCTTCAAAAAAAAAAAAAAGGGAAAAACGAAAAAAGGGGGCTGCATCTCACATCGCAAATGCTGGTGTCACCCAACTTGAACAATCCATGTTGGCTGCTGCAGTTGAAATTGGCTATGGCAGAGCAACTCATGTTGCATAGCAGATGACTTAAATCTATTGTCAGTCCCACCTATACTATGCAAAAAGAAGGCAACATTCATTCAATAACCAGGTTAGGTTGCTTGAGTTTTTCTTTGGGTATTTCTGTTTGTTTCTTGAACTCCCAGTTCTGTAGACTGGAAAATTTTGTACAGAATAAACAGTTCCTTTCAAAAATCCCGTTAGAGACTATGGATTTTTCCCCCAAAATTCTACTTCCACTAAAATCCGCAGTCTTCTCTTGGACTTTCCCTGCTGGCAAGGCAACACATCATTGCCTATTCTTTGGATCATTCTTGCTTGCTTGTTTATAAGAGGCAGTCTGGCCTTCCTAATAGATTGCACCTGTGAGAGATTTGCCCAAGCAGCAAAATCACTCCCAAGGAAATAGTTTTTAACCACATTCCTTACTAATGATCTCTGGGATGTACTGCCTGGACTGTGGATGTTAGCATGTTGCTGACTGACAAAATCTTTCCATGAAATTGAGCCTTTAGTCTCGTTATGAGGATCCTTCTTGCTGGGATTGATCTTGATGTTCATTTTCTTTATGCAGAGATTGCTAATTTGGAGAGGGAGATCAGAATAGCTGAGGATAACACCAGGGATGTCAAATCAAGGACAGGAGACAGGCCACTTGGTAGGGTAACTACAGATCCCCATATTTTGCTATACTATATGATTTGTACATCATACATTGCATCAAGAAATAAGACACAAAAGCCACAAACTTTGTGGCTGATTATATCGTGTTCAATATATTGTGTTCAATTCTGGCAACTCAAGTGGGCTACAAAGTCCAAGCCCATTCGGAGGAAGCCAATACCCCATGTTTGACATATGTTTGTTCTTACACAGCCTCTCCTTGTAATTTTAACCATACACTCTAGTGTTCGACTGTATGGCTCACGTTTTGAGTTCAGTTTTGGAAGGTACTAACAATCCTGACAGAGGATATCTCATTTCTATCAAAACAGTTACCCAGATTGTCTGACAGGACACAGGGCAAGTTCATTTCAGGCATAAACACTAACTACAGGAAAGTTCAAAGAGTTTATTTTGCAGCTTTACTAAGAAACTGCCAATGGATTTCTGATGCCTTATCACATCTCATCCACTGCCATATGTCTGACATTACTTTGGACCTTTAAGCAAAAAAAAGTTTCAACTGCATTAGTAAGTATGACAACTAAACGTCTACAACTGCTGATAAATTCAAGAGGTTGAACTTAATTAATATTTCTGTTGATTATCCAAAGCTTTGGAGACTTCTTAACTTTGCACAATGTGTTTATTACGGATACTGACATAAATCAGTTTTCTTGAGCCTATTTCACGTACCGAAATCCTTCTGGGACAGGTGTTGAGTTGGTCAGAAGTGTCTGCTTCGCAGTTCTGGAAGCTGAGGACTTCTGTTTTTCCCCGTGCAGTAAAATACAGATCTAAGTTCAAATTTCTATACTTGCTGTGACAATGGTTGTTTGTCCTTTCCATATAATTTTTTTCGCTAGAAGAGTCTTTGCATGCATTCTCTATCTCTGATGAGATTAAGCTGCCACCTAGCTTAACAGACAATACGAGCAAAATTCAAGCCAGTAGCATAGATAGGATGAGACTACCCTGCTAACAAGATTTTTCAAGAGGATAATGAAGATCTTTGTTCCAGTCTCCACCAGTTAAGAGTCAGTTAAAAGCTTGGAAGCTTCCCTGACTCTTAGCTACTGACATAGCACACCCAAAAGTATTAGGGGTGTATGGGCCTTTACAATATGATACCATAAGTGGAAAAGATAAGACTATGTGGCCACAGTCAAGTGCCTTCCCATTTTCATAAACTGGACAGAATCTAGTTTGATTGATTCTTTAAAGAATTGACCTAAGGAATTAGCTAAAAGACTAAGTTATATCTGCTTTATCCCATCTAGTTAATTATCTTCTGAACTACAAGAATGAAATTACAGTTGTGACACAGACTGTGTCAAGTTTTTATTTTTCCTTCATTTAAATTCTCTTGCCAAAGTTTAATTAAAACATAGTTTAGGTTGCACTAATCTTTTTTTTTTATAGTAGCAGAATACAAAAATAAATGTAAATCACTTCATAGTCCTTAAAATTATGTTAGGCTGGAGCTTAAAAACTTCTTTCTAATGTACACCTTGTGACTGATCTTATATTTTGATTATTAACAGCAAAGTTTTTTTGGAGAAGTAGACGTTCACTTCCAAATTAAGGAGAAGAAAAAGGCTGCCCTTCTCAGTAATCAAATTTTCCCCTTCAAAACTAAAGAACGACTCTTGAATGAACAAACTCTTACATCGAGACTCCAGCAACAACCAGAGATACACTGACCATTGTCACAACACAGAAAAGTGGCAAGTCTCAACTCTAGTCAGATCTCAGTTTTGTGAAGTGCCTCTGCTGCCCCCGTTTCCCATGAACAAGTTATTTACCACCCTACTTCAAAAATAGGGAAGGGATGCACTACGGATTCATTATAAAAATACTTATCAAGTATGAAGGTAATAGGAATAAATCTACCTTCAGGTGGTTGTAGGTTAGCTCCCATAGCTGGGATTTATGCTTTTATGCTGAAAGACCTTGGTTCAAACCCACAAACTCTTTTGGGGTCATTGCATAAGTGCTTTAAGTTTTCAAAGAGAAAGATAAGTAAAAGATTAGGTCCAATGGTCTGTTCTCCTTAATAAATAACAATAATAAAAATCTATTAATCATTCTTCCCTTCTTGAGTCAAAGCTTCCCAGGATCATTCCAAATTTCCCTCCTCCAGCCTTATTCTACTAGAAGCCCCTGGTAAAGCAAAATGAGGAAACTCAGTGCTTGTTCGTAAGTTTTCCCTCCCACCCATTACTTCCCTAAATGGGGCACTGCATTAAACAGATATCCCTCTATCTGAATAGGCAGAGGCATGAATTCCTCTTGTTTCTGGGGAGGAGGGCAGCCTCCTAGTGTGATAACAGAGCTTGACACAGCAGGTGGAGAACCTCATCTATTCACAAGTAATGATTACCCCAGATATTTAGTGACAGAAGTGCTGGAGCTGTGCAGCACTCTGCAAGGTAATTGTGCAGGCCAAGTCTGTTCCACACAAGCACACACAGTTGATCTCCTGGGAAACCTTTTTCTGCTTCAGTTCCAATAGCATCTGAAACTCTTAATGAAGTATTTGACCCAGCCTTAACATAATCAGATAAATCAGGTGAAAATGTAGAAAATGATTACCAGAAACTTATTAATTTCAGCCTTTTCTCTGGCAGAAGACTAGGCAGAAACAAAAATAAGTTTTAATGAGACTGAAGATGTCAGGGAAAAACATCCCCAAAGGATGAGAGAGGAACTGGAGTCATAAAGGCAAACACATGGTAGAGAATCAGAAAATCCTCCGTTGGGTTCCAGCTCCTAAATTAACAGTATATTCTGACGCACGCTGGGGAGAGACAGCATTGAGACAATCTGGTTGTTCCCTTTATGAGATGGAAACAATCTCTTACCCTTGCTCAACCTTTTACAATACTCATTACATGAGGAATCACTCCAGTCCATCACACGAGGCATCAGGACACCCACCCAGCCAGGTTGCACGTGGGAGCTTTTCCCCACCACTGGTCTCCCTCTTCTCTGCCCAAAGGGGTCAGTCCGTAACATTACAGCTGACTACCGAGCTCTTCTAGGAACTGCAGTAGGTTTATAAGGCACATACTGTCGTACCTCCAAAACCACCTGCAGGACTCTGTGACTTGTGGGAAGTGGAAGGGAAAAAGGCTATTCTTTGACAGTAGGAAAAATGCAAACTTTAATTACCATATAGCTAGTGCCTAGCAGATGTGAGCAGTGAAGATAAGGAGAATACCTATAGCATTTCAAATTGGGTTTTAAAGAGAAAGGGCTTAATCAATTTCTAATTAAGTCA
The DNA here is from genome assembly GCF_000699105.1 of Pygoscelis adeliae. Taxonomy (NCBI): domain Eukaryota; kingdom Metazoa; phylum Chordata; class Aves; order Sphenisciformes; family Spheniscidae; genus Pygoscelis; species Pygoscelis adeliae. The sequence continues at coordinate 2,091,267 of NW_008823913.1, forward strand.
CTAGAAGTAGTGAATTGACACTCTGGCTCTGACACTATTACTAAATGTATGTATGCAAAAACAGCTGAGAAGCGAAGCAGGGTAACTCACCTCGGCACAAGTTAGATTACTCCTGCAATCTGTAACTAATCTTCGGGCAACACTAACAGTGCCAAAACTCCATGTGGCCACTTTGAACTGGAAAAGAAGCCAAAAATGGAGGACAGCCGCCCAAAGGGAACACAAAAGCAGATTCCAGCAGCTTTGCTTACGGGCTCTATTCACACTGCTTAACTCTACACATAATGCAGTCTGGCAGTGCTTGCCTGAACAAATTAACAGCATGTCCCTAATGAGCCTGCCTGACAGTTTAGTATGTCGCCATTAACCAAGCAGTCCATGAGACTTCACAGTCCTCTCCCCACTGTCTGCCCCGATGACAGACTTGCCCCTCTCACCCGCTGCCATTTCCTTAAGGACAGATTAGTGACCTGTCACAGAGGCTTGTGATTTTCTTTTTTTTAAATGGCATTTTCAGTTTTCAGATGAACTACAGACTTAAGCCAATGGGCAGGGAAGGGGAAAGTTCCCAAATCCTCCTAGATTTGCTAAAATTACTTCTGTCCAAAGAATTGTGCTTAATAAAAAGGTACAGAAGGGGAATACCACAGCATTGATCTTGGCTCAGACGCTGCTCATCTAGCAGCTGTACAGGACTCTGTGGCAGCTATATACCATTGTGTCCTGATTCAGGGGTGCAACAACACTGTAACTGGGTCTGATATTTTTTGCAAGGACCTCTGTGCCTCCACCCACTTCAGTTCCCATCTCCAGTGTCAGATACTAAAAATAAGAGCCATCTTACAAGCATTCCCAACAGAAAAGGAAGTGATTGGTAGTTTTGGGCCCTCTTGACCTTGAATTTTTTGATGGACACATGATTCAAGATGGGCTAGCACCACAATATTGAACTTCAAATTTGAACTGTGAAGAAGCTTGGATAGAGTTGTTCAGTATATTTAATTACAAAGTTTAGTCTCTTGATATATGGTATAATGCGGATTCAGAATTCTGTGGTCTACTTCTATTCACCTCTTTCCTCATTAGTGTGTGTTCAAGGGCTCTTACAGGCAAAATTTTCATGAAAACAGAACAATCAGTCTAAGTAACACTTAAAGATCAACTCTTCCAAATCCCCCTAAATGTCTACAGTGCAAATGCAGCACGGGAAGCTTTCTTCCATAAATTAGAATTCAGCTGGGTTGATCTCTAAAGCAGTTCAGATACAGAGTGTAACCCTGAGGTTTTTACTAGCCTTCATCCTAAAGTTGGCTCTTCCACTGAAAGTGGAAGTGTTATGATATTGCACTGCAAATTCAAAAGCAGGATACAGGATGTAAGATATGCATTCAAAGTGCCTGCAAGAATCAAACATAAAAGACACTGACCACGTTGCTGCTTTCAGAGATATTAAAGATGATGATATTTGTTCTACGTTAGATTAAAATCTTCCAATATCGGGTCAGCAACCACAAGACTTGTGAATAATGCCGTGACACTTTACTCAGCCTCTACACTTGGGTAGGCAATTGCCATAGTAAGGAGACCCTCAGCTATCCCAAACTGCAGCCTCTTTAATCTGGATTAGTTTAGCTGCTTTGCAGCCTGTGGTTGTTTCATGATTTTTCAAGCACAGACAGGAGGAAGGTGCACACTTTCAGGTAGGACGGAAATTGAAATAGCTCACTGAAATACATAGTGATCCTTGATCATCAAAATCCTTCAAAATAGGACCTTGCACATCTGCCTGAAACATAGGCTTCAATACTTCAGAGCAAAAGTTACCAGCTCTGTGGTCTTAGTTTTCCAAGAAACAAAAGTTCACTGATGACAACTGCCTTTCCAAACCATGACTGTCTTTCATTTTCAAATCCTTGTTTCATCCCACTAACAAAGCAAATGTTAGTTAAGGAGCCTAGAGGATGTCATGTACAGGTAGTTAAGTAGTCTCATGGAGCTATGTTACATTTTAAAAGGCAGTTATATTCTTACACACCTAAATGTTATGCCTTGCATTAAAAAAATGTCACTCAACATTTTTATCTGTTAACGCTATAAAAAAAAAATTTAATTTTCACATTGGATATTTTTGTTAATTTCCTTTCAGCAGCAAGTTTCAAAATTAATTTGCAGTGCAATTCTGGGTGGATAAAATTCTGAACAAAAGACATTTCCCAATTTGCCCCCATACTGACAAAACTGTAACAACAGCAAAGCATGCTACTTGCTTTGTCCAAATGATCCTTCTTCTCAGCTTTTTTGCACAAGTATTTACGATGCCGTGAGGAAACCTGTATAGAAAAAAGATCTGCTAATACATAAATCCTAAGTAATACCAGAAACAAGAAAATATTCCTTCAAGGTAGAGCTCTTAAAAAAACCCCAAACCCTTTCAGTTTGACGCCTACAGGAGCTTTCTAAAAAGAAAATATTACTAAAGAATCTTATCCCTTATAAATTTATCTGCAATTAAAGCAGAACAATTAAAAAAAAACCCCAACAAAAAAGCCCTCTAAAACACTTTTGTGACCCTCTTGCACTGCTGGTTCTCCACAGGTAGGACTGCAAACTAAGGAATTCCATTAAGGCAGCAGTACACATTGGTTTTGACTGGTTTTGAAGTCTTAACTGCTTTTCTACCAAACAAAAAAGCACCCTTTTTTGCTTAAGCCAACTAAACAATAGTTTGTTTTCACACAAGCTCAGAGACCTTACAATAATGTTAATCTGAGTTTTATTTTTAAAAGTTAATTTCTCATCCCTGTCGCTCAAGTCTCGTTTTCTTCATTTATCTCGTTTTATTCATTTCTTTTTTATCCCACAGCCTGCTACCATAGACTTTAGACCAGAAAGAAGTTCTATGGGGGAGAGAGAGACAAGATATACCCCATACCAACAAAACACAACACCACACAAAAGTAAACCTTACTTAAGTGGGAAATTAAGATAGAAAGAAGACTTGTTTAGCTCATTTGGTTTGTGTTCAGAGCAAAGCTTGCTTTAATTCCTGTCCATTTTACTAACTATTCCAAAGTGTACGTCTGTGTTCAGTGTTGCTAATCAGAGTGTGCAAAAAACAATACCCTCGCTGCAGTTAGAGCCAAATGTAGAGGTCTGCTGTCCAGTTCATAAAGTTTAGTGTTTCTATGAATAAGCACAATTAAGCCCTGGAGAGTATCCAGGCTTCAGGACATAATTCCCACACAGAGCCTTTGAAGCAAGACTTTCAGCATCTTTCCTCCAGGAGACAAACGAATTCCAGTGACATGGCATCGTATTTTTTTTCCCTTTAACCTGAGACAGCTTAAAATGGAACATTGTTATTGAGCAGGAACCAGCTCTTCCTCTTTTGTGTATAATGTCCTGGAATTTATCCAGATCCATCATAAGAAAGCATCCAGAAATAAAATATCCTTGTTTTTTAAAAGTCATCCCATGTACCGCCAAACTGCTGGAAAACCTCTTCCTTCCCAAGCCCCGACTTCTCCCTGTCTCATTACAGGTTCCCATTCAAGGCCAGTGACTCAACACCTCAACAGGGAAAACAGTCCAGGCTGAAATTTATACCCAACAGGATGGGAGAATGTTAAGCTCATTGCAAGGAGGAAGGAAGGAAAACCCATTAGTAGTCAGAAAGGAAGCACATTTCAATAAGGCTCTTTTGTCTTTAGAAAAGGGAAAGCAAGCAGAGAAACATGTTCTCCCCGCTACACAGTTGTGCTTACATAGGCTTCTTGCTTGGAAAATCTTTAATTTCTGCAAAAACTACACAAAAGAAGAAAAATTACTAAACTACTTAAAAGAAACCTCCTAAATAATAACAACACAGATCTGTTCTGGAAGAGATCTAAATATTTGCACCTTTCAAGTAAATAGGAGGAGTCAAGGACTGTAGGTGCCAGCTAAACAATATGCACTGACTAATTTTTAAAGTGTAGCACCTGAGCAATGATTGAACATCAGACTGGCTCTGCATGAGTGGTTAGGTAGAGACCTGGGATCCTGCTTGGCTGCTGGACCCTCTTTTCTTTTTTATCTCAAGAAGAACATAAGAAACAGCACCCCAGGGCATCCCAGAGGTTTCTCTGACTGCCTCTGAGACCCCACCAAGTCAGAAGACCTCTTCATCATGCAAGTGTCCAGTCTGAAATGGAGAATTCAGCAGGGAAACAGAGCAATGAGGTGCTTCTGGAAAGGATATAAGGGTAAGCTCACCAGAACAGGGCCCACAGCATACTTCAGAAATATAAGACTTAAGAACATAATGAGTCTTTGATGCATTTTTCTTCTTCTACTACAGCAAGCAGATCCTGGGAACAGGCAAGCATACATCACTGGGAGCTGGGAGTAACGCCAGGCAGGTTCCTCTCCGAAACGGCATCTCCATGAACAGCATGGGCTGTGAGACCATCCATCCACTGGCACCGAGCAGCGGCCCCATGCAGAGCAGCAGCGTTGTGCTGACGTCCCTGCTTGCAGCACACACCTGGGTAGTTTTTCCAGAGAAGCCACAGCACCTTCTGCAGCTGTGCCCGTCCATCTGTTTCCTGCTTTTGATGAAAACTCAGCAGCTTGGCTAGACTGGATTGGAGCCTTAACAGTGATTTTTTTCCCCCCTCCAACCCTCTCCATTGGAAATTAGATGCTTAAGCACAACTATCTCTCAAGATCACAGAAGACAAAGTATTATGGGTTGTCATATTAGCTCCCTTCCGTCTGACAACTCCAAGAATAGGAGCATTATATACCTATCACTGCCTGTCCCCATTGAACAAAAGCCGCAGTACTTTATGCTTTCATTCACAAGTTTAAGCCAAGAAGAACAAGTCCAGAGCACTCCTGACTCAGGCCATCCTACACCACCCAACGGTGGGTGGCACCAGCTCAAGAGCAGGGCACCTTTGCGTGCACTGCAGATACAGCTTGGCCACCATTCATGCCACCACACATAATGTGCTCTTCAGAGAAGGGCAAAACAATAGAAGATTTGTGAGATAATGTAGTGGAGCAAAGCTGAATACTTAACATTTTGAAAAATGGCAAGGGCCGACGAGCCGAGCAGAGGCACACACTGAACAAAACCTTTTCAGAGGCAGACTGAAGCCTGCCCACACGTTACCAGCTACCGGCCTCCATGACAAGCGTGAACTGAGGCTCGATTGTGTAACGCAGATCAGAGGCTTTCACCAGAAGTCTCGCAAACTGAAAAGCTCTCTAAGTTTCCAGCAGTGGGGCTGTTAGCGGGAAGCACAGTTCATATGACCCCCCTCCTCAGGAACGATGATCTTCAGGAAGAAAAGCAACAGCCTAAAAATGCAATGGAAAGTGGGGATCAGCACTCCTGTGATAGCAAAAGAGCTCCTAATAGCATCTCATGCCCCTTTCCTTTTCTGGAGGAGGCTTTTCCTCTGCATATTTCAACTCTCCACTTTAGCTGAATAGTTTTTGGCTACAGAAGGTGCTGTTAACTTATTTAGCCTTATTACAATAATTATTTACACTAGAGTCCATTCTCCTTCAGTTATGCCCAAAACATATTATCGTTTGAGCTCAGAAAAGCAAATTCTCTCTGGCATGGGACCGCTGCCCACGGCCTGCTGATGACGAAGGAGCCACACGCTCATCTGAGCAGACTATCCCTCCCAACCTGGTAACCAGCACAGCTTCTCCATGGAGACATCTGGGGCTGGATGTCCTGGCTCCTCTGCACAAGAAGCCAAATGCCAGCAGTCCCAGCCCCAGCACCAGCCATACTGCTGGGACACTCTCTGCAACAGGCCCCACGCATGATCCTTGCTTGACATTGTGCAAAAAAAGACACCGCTGCCGATTTAGGAGCACTCTGGACTGCAGTCATAGGAGGCAGGGAGAATATTTTTGGCCAAGCATCTCACCTGGCTTGTTCCAACACTCCTCTTCAGGCAACTACTACTGGCTACAATCAGAGACAGGATATAGAGCTAGATGAACCCAGTACAGCTGAAGTAATAGTTGCAAGAAAAGCACTGTAAGAGGAGGTACAAAGCAACTCAGATTAATTTTTTTAGGTGTCACACTGGGAATGATTTAGCCTGCAGAACTTTGGCAACAAGGGTGGAGGCCGAGCATGCTGCAACTTTCAGATCTGCATGCCTGACAGCTGCTCAGCTGAAAAGCAATTCTCACCAAGAGCCTCATGAGGCCACAGGTTTCTCTCTGGTCATTCAGTATGAAATATTCTGTTCAGAAGTAAAACTATTTTCAAGTTAAAGCAGGGTTTTTTAATTGAAAATTATTTTTAAACCTAATGCATTTTGGCTTGAAGCCATAAGTACACGAAGTTCCACTTATATTTATAGATCAGATTACCTCCTCACCATTCACACATCCATCTGTTTAAAAGGTGCACTTTTCATTTATACCTTCTTAGGAAAAAAAAAACCCAAACCAAACCCCAAATCTTTTAATTTCTCCAAAGCCTTTCAATGACTATAACTGAAATTAACAGCACCCACTTGTGTATGACTTCATTTCATTGCTATTTGGCATACAAGCCTCCATTCTGTGATCACATTAACTTAGATGACAGCAAGAAGGAAGGAATTAAACAGAAACCTGAAGAAATATGACTAAACCTGGGGTGGGTTTGGGCCATCTGATTCTGAATGGATTGGAAACTGAGCTCACGCCTGCAGCCGCCACCTGCCAACACACTGTCTGTGTGTGCACTTCCCGTGCTCCCACAGCTCCCCTTCTGCCATGGGTTAACGCCACATCACAGGTTGTAAAATCCAAACTATGAAACAAGGAACAGGCCAACACACTCCTTTACAACAAAGAGTCGCTTTAACAAACATTAGCTTGGATGCAGCTACATAGCTGAGTTTTAAGTTTGTTTTTTTTTGTTTAAGTAAAAGCTTGTCATCTGGATACAACAGCCTCAGAGACAGATATGTAACACAAAAGATGTTTGGATAGTTCTCTAGTCAGGTGTACTCACAAACAAGAACAGTCAATCAGTATCTCTTCACAGAATCCTCCCCCTTTGCAGTTATCCCAAGATAGCTGTTCGATCTGCAGAAATTCAAACTTTAATATCTGCTGCTATAGTAAGTAAGAGGGAACCATGTCTGAAATGGAAATGTTTGATTTTCAAAACCATTCATGCTTTGGCCCAGATTTCGGCAGTGGCAGTATAAATGCTGGCCCAAATGTCCCCCTGCTGCCCCTGTTTCAGCCCTGGACTGTAAGCCCTGGTACACCCGCACAGAGCAGAACGGCTGCGTGCCGAATACACAAGAGAAAGTTCTCTACTAAAGCTCCTCCTAGAGCTAATGTTGTTCCCCCTTATGCAGGCAGATTAAAAAGTAACAACACTGACATAAAGAAAAATATTTACTTAATGCTGTAATCTTCTCAACAAAGATTGTTCTGGAAAGACAAGTAACAACAATGCATTGATCACTGCAAGCAAACAACTGTTTTCCAAAGACGGCCTTGGAAACCACACCTGCGGCTCTCAGCACACCTGCCAGCAGGTTGCAGATGCTTAGTCACCTCCTCAACAGAGCAAACAAACCAGCAGCCACATCTATGCCTGCAACTGATTTCATTTGCAAAGTTACAGATGTGCCTACTCAAAAGCACGCTATAAAGGCAGCTCCTCAGAACATTAAGCCCCTTTACACCTTCTAAATAATTCCAGCTGCCCGTACAGGAGGGATGTTATTTGTTATCCCATCCTTAGGGATTACAGTTGAATTACTTTGCTGTATATTAGCCTCCACCCAAACATCAAAAAACCACACTGACTGCTTGTCTGTGCAGGAAGTAAGAGTTTCAGCTGTATCAAAGGGGAGGAAAAATCCAAGCTGTGCCTACAGTGAACCTCCTCTAACATCCCTCCCCCCACATTGTGCTGTGTGATTTCAATGTCAGCACTATTGTAATTCAGCCAGTCTCCGCCAAAGCCTACTTAAAAACTGAGCAACTGAGATTAGAGATGGAGTAGCTCAAAAAATGAAGTTAAGCAAAACCTTTATGCATTTATCATAGAAGGATAGGCTTCATAGTCCATGAGGATATTACTTGGAAAACAATCTGCAACTGTGATGAATTTCCTTAAGCTTCTGCAAGCACAGGTCTGTTCAAAATGGGATTAATTCAAACCCTTATCAGCAAAAATTCATATGGCCCAATTCATGGATCCTGCTTTACAGGGTTAAAATTTAAGCTATCTGGTGTACCATGGAGGAAAAAAATTGGTTTTATAACCACACTTACGATTCTCAGAGCACAATTCTGCCCTTGAGCAAGTTTGCTGTTTCATTGTTAATAATGAAACCCTAAAAGAAAACCTCAAAGGAACTAAGAGGAAGAAAAAGAAATCTCGAACTATTTTTTGTATTTATCTGTTCTGCTGACATTCCTATTTCCCCAAAATAAATATTTATTACACTCCTTAAGCAAAAGGAGATTAACCCATGTTTCAATTGTGAGATATTGAGCATACTGTGGATTTTAGTTTCATCCTCCTTTTCTAGCAGTACAAGCTGTAGGTGAAAACACCCTGAACAAGTGTTTATTTTTTTGTTGCTGGTGTAGAAAATAAAAGCTTGGGCATCCTGGGGGAACTTTTTCAAGTGTGGTGGTCCACATGTCTCTCTCTACAGTGATACGACAGCAACTGCCTCTCCCATCACTCACAGAGGCAGATACATGACGAAGCAGCATGCTCATGGGCCATCAATTGGATTAACCCTGCTGTAAGCAGATGGCTCTTCCTCACCCATATTGCATGGCTACTTTGATAAAGACATCAGTAACGGATAATTCAAGTTATCAGAAGCTCCATCAGAAGCATGTAAAGGGTGTTGACTGCATACCGGCTGGCTTCAGGAAGTGATTTTCGACATGAGTTTGCACTATTTTAATTTCAGAACAGCGTTTTCCAATGCTGCTGAAGGCTAGCAAGATTAGTAAAGACAGATTAAGATTAGTAAGGATGGATTTATGCAAAACTAAAATAGACCTGATTTTAAACCCCATGCAGATCTTCCCTCAGCGTACCAGATTCTTCTTTTGAAATTACAATTTAGTGATATAAATTTGCAAAGAGGCAAGCCCTTGAATATTCTGGAGTCTCTTCAATATTATGTTCCAAGCAGAAAAAGCCATCTCATCTAATCAATTCTGCTTCTCCTCCCAAACCCCCAAAGTGTGTGATGTTAACAGTGAGGTCCCCTTCCCAAGATACCAGGTCATGGGAAGCTGCTGCAACAGCTGCTAAACTTGAGAATCTAAAGCAAGAGGATCAAGCTGTAATCTGCAGTAGCCCCAGTTTAGTTTTTGACTAGGAGGCCAGGCCGGTTTCTCCACTTGTCAAGGAGTTCAAAGATTTAAGAAATGCATGTTAACTTTAGCTAAGCTGTGACGAGCATTCCTATCTGGAAACATTTATTAACATCTCTTTCCACTAAAGAAAACACGAGAAGAAACTAGACTTGTGAATCAAAGTATAAACAATGACATCAAGTACAAACACTGTCTTTACCAGAGATGCTGACCTCTGACCGGCACTTGGAAGACAGAAGCGCATTACAAGAGTCACCAATGTCTTGATGGAAGCCAGCAGTCTGTGATCTATTTGAAACACTTTCCTCACACAACACATATTGTATCATCTCCATATTTTCCACTCTGTTTACAGTTTTTAAGAGCATCAACACATACTCGGCCTGTAATGCATTCATTTTTAAATGTAAATCTCACAGTACAGGATAAACTGGATGCAATCCTCCGATGGTACCCAGAAGAAATGACTGCTAACCTCATGCTAACACTTAAAGTAGAACAGCCTTGGCAACTGTAGCCTTGTTTGTCCAAGATCAGTGCCGGACTGAAACTGAAAAATTTGCATAGGTTTCTATTAAAGGACAGGAATGCAACTAATGGCAATCTCAAGGGGTTTATGATACTGATATTCAAACAAACCTTATTTCAGAATTTGAAATCACTGGTTTGGGTGGTAGAGTTAATTGAGTAATTAAGATTTTCAAGGCATAAGACTTAAACCACATGATATTCTGACTACAAATTTGGCTCATGTGTCAATAAAGCACATGTTAAACGAATTAAGGTTGGCCAACTGACAGATCTCAAAGTAGCTGACAGCATAAAGTCACTGGGGAATGGAATTGCTTTAGTTTGGTTTTGCATTAATCAGAGCTAGCCAGATGCTCATCCAGATCCACAAAAATGCTGAAATCTAGATAGAACAAATTCCTTGAAAAAAATGTTCTGCTAACACATAGATTGGCAGAATGGTATAAAAAATAAAAAGAGAGAGACAACCAAAATTTGCATACATTCAGTTGACATCAGTTAAAGTAGGAGAAGCCAGAGGCAGAGCTACACCTCTGATAACACAGAGCACAGGCAATAGCTACAAAATAGAGGACGAGTCCTGAAGAACTTCAGCATCCTGGCAGGTGACTCAAGAGTAGCTTGCTTTGTTACTGCCACAACAAAATGAATAAATGACTAACCCAGCCTTTAGCTATTCGAAACAAGGGAGCAGGAAGTCAGCAAGTGATTCTGCGGCAGCACTGCTGTATTAAATTCAAATCTGGGTATCCAAATTTTTAAATTTGCCTTGGAAAATTGAAGGTGGCAGAAAAGAAGCCACCATGAAAAGATTTGAGTGTTAAAAAAAAACGTTTCTGTGAGAGATCTTAAACACTGTATCTGTTGAGAAGAGACACTTATAAACACCAAAAAGTAATCCCTACAAAGATCCTAAAGGACTCTTTACCTAGTAGGGAAGGCACAACAGGGCTCAATCCCAGAAGCCGTTGCACAGTTCAAACAAGACAAATTAAAAATATGGTACAAGTTTAGTGGTGAGGCCAACTAGTTACTGGAACAAAACTGAAGAAGTGAGACAGCAAATCCCTTCACTTGATGTCATTAGATCAAAACTACAAGCTTTTCAGAAAAATGTACTTTAATCAACAAGATACTGAATTCCTTGCAAGGATAAGGGTAATGCCCATGGATTAAAGGTGGTAAGACAAGATGATTAACCGTTCCTTCTAGCTGTAACTTTTTTGCATCAGAGCCCAATCCTACAAATGCTTTCAGGTATACTTATGGGCATGCAGGCCTCTATCATTCTACTAAGAGTATGGAGATGATGTAAACATTAAGTTGAATTACTTTAATATTAAAGTTGAGAGCGGAGAGAAAAAAGAAAGTCAATCAAGGCTAAGATGATGAGATGGACAGGAGAAACAAAGTAATTAAATTAGTATCGACATTTTCTAGCCAAAATTAGCACTTTGGAATCACTGAATCAATATTACAATCTCCCCTGAACATTATAGGAAAAAGAAGGGATAAAAGCTAGTTTGGTATTATGTACATATTTACATAATCTTGCAGTCATTCCCTTAAACCCTTATCACACTGAACATTTAAACATGAAGTTAAATAGCTACGTTTTCCAAATTTTACATGCATTTGGAAAGCCTCTTAATTATGATTTTGCTCTATTCATTGTAGGCCTACAATCAGGTACTAAAACAAGTAAGAATGAAACAAGAAGGGAAGCAAAATCCACACAGAAGAAAAACAGCAGAACTACCTGCACTCATTCAACAAACACAGCAAGGTAACTTTTATGTTTAGACTACTTGGCCTCAAATTCCCATTATGAAGTTGCAATTCATAATTCAGGAGCCAACGCAAGTAGTTAGGTTTTGTTTGCGGATGAGCCAACTCCTAGCCTTTTCTTGGATTAGATCCAAACTCTAAAAAGTGCAAAAAGGTCATCTCTAAGAAGGGCAAAAAGACATTTATTCTATTTAGGAGCTTTCAAGACCTGTCAATACCGGAGATCACATATGTTCCTTATGCAAGGCCCACCCAATATGATCCCTTAAGGAGTAATGGAAAAGTTTAAGGCTCAAGCCTACTAAATTGGAACATTTACAAAGGAAAAAAAATTAAAAGTTTAATTGAGAGATTATTCCACTCACATCTGCCCTGGATATTCAGATGCAAAACACCGCTTCCCTCCATTTCCTTATTAAATCAGAGGTGGACTCATCATCCAGTTAAAAACAGATGCACTAAGATTATTTCAATTTTTTTACTGTTCACAAAGCTTTAATGTCAAAAGCTGAAGTGACCCTGTATGTATGTCTGTGCAAGCGTTTGTAGGATCAAGTTTTTAAAATTCATAGATGTTACAGTCAGGAAACTTTAGAAATTCAAATTAATCAAGCAGAGATGAGGGGCAGTGAACCAATAAAACAGCAAACTCAGAAACAATTTACTGGTGAAAACATTATTATTCCTAGCACCAAGCTTAACTTCTTTATTTGCAATTTCAGATATTCAAAATGGTCACATTTGCAGAAGTGAAATCTAGAGACCCCCTTAGAAACTTAGATAGAAGGTAGATTTAATCGTTTACAGTCCTAAACTTTGTATACATATGTCCTGATCCAGCCTTTTTTGCATCCAGTCATGCCTTTCAAGTAAAAAACAGAATCTCTGGCTAAGACACAGATTGTTTTGCGAAGTTAAAGGTAAGAACAAACGTTTTGCCTCAAAGGTGGTCTGTTACAAACCTCTGGATCCACTTCTCTCCGCAGTTTCCAGTTCTCATTCAAAATATGAGTGTGATCGATTAGCCTCTCACTTCCACAGATATTCTTTGATACATGAGCATGATAGAGGAAGAAAACATTTGCCAAAGCTGCTTGCCTGGACAAGTACAAGGGTAAGTGGTGTGTGGCAGCCAAGAATGATGTGCAACCATCAGTCCTTTGGTAAAGGAAGGCAACATCAACGCTTTGCATGGAAATTGCAGCCTTCCTCCTTGGCCCGTGTAGGACGCATTACAGCAGGCCAGTCATGCAGGACTCCCCTTCTTCCTCTCCTCTGCTTCAAAGGGAGAGGATTTTCAAAATTCTTAAGAAAATAACATTTGTATCATATCAGAGCACAAGTTCGGCAGGCTCAACCTCCTGTCTCTGACAGTGGCCAACAGCAGATGCTTAGGAAAAAACCCGTAAGAACTACTCATTCATCACATCTTATCTATTCTAGCGTTCTTGCATCACTGATGGTAAAGCTCAGGGCAGACAGAGCTAGCAAGATCATAATTTAGCACCAACAATAAAACCTTCCATTCACATTCAAAGCAAGACATCTAAACTATCAGAAATTTGAAGCAGTTCAAGACACAAGATGAAGGGCAGGTACATCTATCAACTGTGCTTTTGGTTGAATGCGCTTTTTTCATAGGGCTGGATTTGATGAACCATGAAGTTCCTCCTTGCGATAATATCAAATCACACAGCTCTTTGTTTTCGTTGACTTCAGGCAGTCAGATGAGCCCCAAAGAAAAACAATCCAAGGATCATAGCTATATTTCAGTGGAAATTTGTTTCAGGTTTGAGGTAGTTTCTTCTCTCTGTCATTTAGTCCCGTTTGACATTCTCAGGTATTTCTTACAGCTCTTCCCATACATTGTTTTAGAAATATATGTATATATATTCATATATAAAGAGAAAATATAAGTAAAGGCCAAGCATTAAAGGGAAGAGATACTGTATGTCCTACAGTGTGCTAAGGCTGTATGAACTAGAAAGAGATACTGCTAATGAACCAATAATCAATCATGCTTGTAGAGATTAGTCTATTCATGGGTGGATACAAGCAAGTTTCCTAAATGCTGGTGTTGAAAGAAGTGTGAAACAACTTCTGACTACAAAATTATGTGTAGATGAAAAAATGAAAAATCTTTCCACATACATGAGAAGGGAAAAATAAGTGGGTTCTGTTAGCAACCTCATTTCATAATCACGCTCTATTAGATTGCACAAAACAAAACTGAATTATTTACTCAGGTAAAAGGGAAAACAAAACAAAACTCACAGATTACTTCACAGGCACAGAAGTGAAGAAGCTTAATTTCCTATTTGCATCCTTTATCCTCTCACCAATTCACCCCTTCCTTCCAATACACCCACACATCTCTACAGTAATTCCAGCAGGCAGAGACAGTATATGCCACAAGCAGTCAGGAGCTCCACAGATGCGGACTGACCCCTGGTCCACACTGGCCAATTTGCTGGTCAGCTGCTGTCAAATGATGTACAACAGCTGAATGCTGCCCACATGCTGCTTTCTCCTGAGCAGAGACATTAATTTGTGCCACCCTTCTATTTCAGAGAGAGCAATGCTTTTCCAGGCTTCTAGCTCTCTTTTCAAATGTGGTTAAAGCTGACCAATGAATTCAGAAGTTATTCAGCTGACAGGGCAATTACAGAAGCCTGGCATTTCCTTAGGAAGCAGTCTAAAAAGGGTCGCCTTATATAGTATCCAGATTCAGTCTGGGCATCTTTGGTTTGAATACCGAAAATAGTAAAGACAGATAAGAAATTGCCCAATATAAATGTCTTTTAAAAAGCAACGACTAGGAGTTTAACATTTGCAGATATCTGGGAAGTTGGGAAATACTAACATCTGAATCATTCAAGCAGCATCCAAGCTCCAACCATAACATTTAGTGTTTTTCACTGTTAGACCTCTGGCAGGCTACTCCTTATCATCAAACGGTATCTAAGTGGACACAGCTTGCCCTAACCTAGTAAGCTATTTCAACCCAGGCTAATATAATACCAATTTAGTTCTTCTTTTAAGATGAACTTTGGTTCAATTTCTTCTGCAGAGCCAGATGATTAGAACTTGCTCAAGAAACATTTTTCAGTCTTCTTAGGCTTATTCACATTGTGCATAAAGCACATGAAAAAGTATAAACCAAAACTAGGCTTTCTAAAATAACACCACACAGCATGCCCAGGTATCCACGTCTGTAGTTTTCACTTCTTATGCAATTATATAGTCTGCTTTGTATGTTACTAATTAGGCAACTTTATCATTCCATTGCGTTTTATGTAAGGGCCATTTATATAAGGTCTCATCTCACTAGGTGCCAGAACCAAAACCTCATTATTCTCAGGCAGGAAGGCAATAAAAAGATCGTAACAGACAAGGCAAAGCCCTCCAGTATCACTTGCTAGAGGCCACTAACAAAGCACGTTGGCTGCTCTCCACACACCTGAACAATGCACAGCATTCTCCAGAAATGGCCCTCCTCATGAAGGAAACTGCGCAAGGAGTTCACAAACTGATGGCTGCTGCAGGACCTCGGTTTATCACCTCAGCAGACACTATTTCTGTTCTTTTCACTGGGATGAAAACGATTGATGGAGTTAGTGATCAAGCCTAGAAACATTTTGTACTGCACAGTTACTATCCCAGGTCATCATTCCAGGATTTATGGCACATAAGCAATAATACAGATACATTGACAAGCTATATCAAAGAAACAAAAATCATTCTTAGTGAAGCCCGTGATGAAGCAGCGCCAATCACTTGTCTAGGAATGCCAATTAGAAAACATAAAGCTTGTTTTTTGGCCTAATTGCCAACAATTAGGATATTGTTTAACAATACCAAATATTTCCACCTTTTTATTTCACAAAGATGCATGCTCAGGAGAGAAGTAATGTAGGAAAGCATCAGTCACTCAGATTCTACTTTAGCTTACAGCTCAGCAAGCTGGGTATAGGTATGGAGGGAAGTTTGAAGCCAGATGTTTGGTTATATGCCTCACTGTAATCTACATTTTGGCGTTCTTAAAGAATTCTCAGAGGTCTCAAATACCCACAGACACTGAGCACTCAATCTTGCCTTTCACCACCTTCCTGCCAACAGACAAGGCACACCAGATGTGACCTCCAGAGCTGCTGTTTATCATATCGGTTTTGCATAGTGGAAGGGAGAAGCAGCTGTAAATAGTTCCATATTTTGACTCCCATTCCCAAAAGTGGGGGCACACCCCCCATCCCCTTTGAACATCCCTACTGACAAACAATGGCCTTGGAGAACAATGTCATTTTGTAGAGTCAACTAGGAAATAAAATAATCACCATGTGATGAAACTTTGCATTAAGAATCTTTCCCACCTCCAAATCTACATCTCAAGCACCAACACCAAACATATTTCAGAATACACATCAGCTGTTGTACAGAGAATTCAGGCTCAGTCTCCTAGCAGCATCACTATTAATAGAATCCATTTAGAATAATCTTCAGTTTCAACCCCACCAAACTCTACGGACTGAACTTCAAAAGCCAGTATTATATAGCTATCCATAACACATTTTTCCTCCTTAGTGTTCTGCAATTGGTATATGTAATGTCAGAATTAGTCCAAAGAACAACATCCTTATTAAGTAGTTGATCAGTCCAAAAGATGGGAATAAGAGTATTTTACCTTGATCACAAATTAAGTGGCCAAAGGGGGTTGTGTTTTTGCCAATGTGCTTGTGCTACGGTAGAGATATTCAGGGGTTGTCTAGTTCTACAGAGCTGCTTCTAGAATTAAAGCAACTCTCTAAAGCTAGCGTGATGCCTTTGAAATTAAAAATATACACACGCTGACATGTTTCCAAACTTGTCAGTTCCCATCTGGAGCAGCATTCACTCATCTCTGCCTTCAGCTTTAAAAAGAGTGCTGTGCCCAGAATCACAAATGGAGAAGCACTGTGTGCACAACCCTGGGCCACACAGCCCAGGGATGGGATCCATTTGAAAAGTGCAGCAGAGACAGCAATTGCATCTGTATCACACTGAGAGGGACTAACAGAAGTCTGACCTCCTTCTCCTTCTGCCCAGGCTCCCAGACAAAACTCTCTTCCGACTGCACTCTGATGCTCCCAACTCCCAGAAGGACACGTGCCATGGTTTTTAGGTCTTTGGGAAGCAGAGTACAATCAAGGGGTACTAATAATTGCAAACAGCCAGTTTCTACTTAAACAATTACAACAGATCTACACAGCTGCTTCTCTCCGCCCCCCCCCCCCCCCCCCCCGTTTAAAACCACCCAAGCCACTAAAAAGTCTTTGTTCCTTACAGTCTCTCTAAGTGTCTTTCTCACCATCTACATATTGCTCAAAATCGTCTGTAACATCCCTTCATTTCAGCTCTACCACACTTGAAGACCATTTATGCTGGCTAAAAATATACAAAGATCCTACTGTTCTCTGAAACAATCTCAGAGCTGCCTTTTACCTGCAGTCAAGCATGCAGGAGATGATCACGAATCTTGTTTTGGCAGCTGTTCTGTTTATTAAGCTACTTTTAACTCTTCCTACAAGGAAGGGGTTTGTTTCTTCCATTCCTCTTGTATCCTGAACCTTGAAATATTGGTAGCCTCTGTGTCAGTGTCACCGCTACCCTGGAGCCTCTAAATTAGCGCTTTCAGGGAGAGGCAGATTCTGACCCTCAGTATCTTATGGTACAAACTGCTTTCATTGCATTGCTTCTTATGCAGATGGATTTTTCATGGTATCTACAGTGCTTTGAACATCTTCAAAACCCACCTATTCCACATATTACATCAATAATGATATTCTCATGGCTTTCTTTGGTGCTTTACATCCATTGAGCACTGGACAATTCTTCAGGGCAAGGCTTATGTATTGCTTAGCATATTTTACCTCCTGTAAAGCACAGGATAAATAATGCTTATATTTAAAAAGGGACATGGTAAAATTCAGGCCCCCATAATTCATTTTTAAATTTTCACGCGCTACTGATGTTTCTTTTGCATTCTTTCACTGTTTTACCCTCTCAATATCCAACTGCACCAAGCATACACTCACACATTAAACACTCTCTCCTGTAAGCCATCTACTGGGATCTCTAGCTCCTGTGACGAGCAAGTCAAGCTCTTCAAAAATCTTACATTCTTTTAGCTAGCCACTGGATCACAAATCTAGAAACCTGTTTATTAGTTATTTTATAGTCATCCTTTAATGTAGAAGACAAGCCTTTCTGTAGGTCAATAGTTATGCGAGACATTAAACAACCTCCCTAAAGACTTCGCACAGGTCCTTTTAGCTTTTTTGATCGACTTATATAGCCAATATATGACAAATAAAAGTCATTAATTAAAATATCAGTCAATATATATAGCACCCGCATTTTAGGGGAGAAAATGCTTAGTTCTGTAAGACTGAAACTGCAACTTGACACTAAAATAAAGGTGTTTCTGATCACCCTCCAGCTAAAAGCCTTGACACTGAGAATTTCAGTTTAAGTGGGGACACAAATCACTGGTAGGTTTAAGCATTATTTCCCTGGCTGCCCTATGCAATCTGGGAAGTTACATGCTACGAACCACTCGCATGCCTGGTTGCGCTGCATGGGCATAAAGGAAAGATTACAGAACAGAAAAACACCCCGTTACAATCAATTCACCATGCACTTCCTAACCATTTAAATTTGCAGGCCACCACTTTGCTCTAAAGAGGAGGCAAAATAAATCACCAGCCACCTATACAGAATCCTCCTGCTTCTGAGATCAGTTTGAAGCCCAGGAGATCCAGAGGAGAGGAACAGTAGTATTTAAGCTGAAGAGTGAATCTCACCCAAGATAAAGCTAATCCAGCCCTGGCAGGCCTGACTTTTATCCGTAGTTGAAAAGATACTTTGAAGAGAGAATGTTTTGTATTTAAAATACAACTCAATTCTTATGAAAGACCACGCAAGGCAGGATGTCTCCCAAACCTCTCCACAAAAGACTGCTTTTCTTTACAAATCAAAGTGAGGACTGAACTGAACCCTGGGATCTGGGTAAATCTTCTGTCCAGACAGTTTTGGGTTTTTTTGCTCATGAGTAAATCACATCCTGGAAAACCAGGGTAATAGTGCTTCCTATTTGCTATACTTTCACCAATAAAGGGTTGGGGTTTTTTTCTGCAGTGGGGGGAGGAAGGAAAGAAAAAAAAACCAACCCAGGTGGCAAGTTGTAAGAACTGTTCTTACTACTTATCTGTGCTCAGTAGACCAATTTGCTAGCACCTACAGGACCCATGTAAATCATCTGAAGTGTTTTCAGGTGTTTGCCTCTCATGTTTGCCTCAATTTACAGTATCTATCCTGTAAATTCTGTCCACCTGACTGAACACTGCCTCCCTTTCCGGACATGTCACTCCTGTGCTTTAAGAGGGGTAAAAGCAGAAGACTGTTTCAGAACATCAACAGTGAATTACCAGAAGCATTTCCTTCAGAAGTGGCATGCTTTGTAACAGCTAATTTTATGTTGAGCATAACCTACTTTATTAATAGAACTATGAACTTCAGCTTTCAGCTAGTAAGCAAAGGAATTATCATTTTTAGAATCTTGGTTTCTAAAAACTCACTAAACTTCCAATTTACATTTAGACATTGCTGTTATGGGAAGAGACTTGCTACAGATCACCTAAGGCTGAAAATTTTGTACGTTGCAGGAATACTTCTTGGGAAGAGAGATGAGGAAATAGGTCCACCATTGTCCTCACCATGCTGTCCCTGAAAGGAAACAGCTGGGGTAAGCAGAAGCTAGGCAGACTGAATCTGATCACAGTTTAAAGTGGATGTTCTTTAAAAACCCAAATTATTGCATTATTTTGTGATTAGGGAAATAAGGCCTGCAGTTTCAAAATGTAGGCCAAGTTTTCAATACTTGAATGCTAAATTAAGGCACTCTGTTCTATAGTGGTTCAGGTATAAACTCCAAAAGTAGAATATTCAATTATGCATATGATCAAAGAAAGCCAATCGGGTATTTTGTGGGTTTTAGAAACAGATTTACAGTCTTTTAGGAATAAAGTACAGAGATACAGATCCTCTCTGGAGAAACTGATGAATGCTCTGAGTACTCCACAAGACTGAAGCATGACATGTGGGATTAAGTTTCAGAGCATCTGAGATATTAAAGAGGATTTATTTAGCCCTTTTCCAGATTTCAAGTCCAGTGTGTAGGGAGAGAGGGGGAAAAAGTAAGAAAACACAAGTTTTTCATTTGTCATCTTCACCCAAATGCACATACAATATTCTGTAGAATCTTGCCCAGCCATCCTGATAAGTAACACTGGAAAATAACCTAAAAATTCACTCTGATCTGCTTTCAAAGTTTAAATCTCTCTGTTTACATATACAGCTAGGTAAATAAGCAATAATTTTGGAGTTATGACTCCAAACGTATCACCCATTCAGCTCTGCAACACCTGGGGTCTCTTGCCCTATGGTCTACCTCTCTGCAGTCAAACAGCAAAGTCAGAGGCTTTGGTCCGAACACATTGGCTGTGGCTGATAGCAATTTACTGTCTGATCAGCTTTTCCCAGATCTAAATTGATAATTTCCACTCAAGGAATAGGTTTAAATCTCAACTGTTTGAGGTGGTTTACAAAAAGACAAAGTAATAGCTGAGCTCTCAAGGAAGCAGAATTACTACAGAGACTCAGAAGCCTATGCAAGTCCTTATTTTGTTCAACTGCATTGTAAATCCACCCACTATCCCACAAAAATAACAAATTGCACTATTCTGTTTCTTGGATGAGATTTTCAAATGCTTTCTAGTTGGCCAAAACATGCTCCAAGGCTTTTACTAGCAACTTTAACAGCAGAAAAACTGACACGCCTCTGGTAGCATTCAGTCCAGTCCCAGTATGAGATGTATAATAAAGCACTCAGCTTTTCAGCCATCCAGGCAGTTAAAACTAAACATTGCCAAATAACCATCTTGAATGTGTTAGCTAAAAAACTCCTGGCCAGCAAGTAATCTGCATAGTAAAATTGGATGTTAGGATGAAGCTTGCAGATTTAAAAAGTATCCGCAGATATGTTTCAAAGTACTAAATTTCACTAAAAGCCCTTATTTTAAGTATACCACTCCCTGCAGATAAAACCTCCCATTCCTCTATTACATGGTATATTATAAAATGAATATACAACTTCTATTGTGCTAAATCATAAAGCATACATTTGATTTCCTGAACACTAAGGTCTGAAACATTAGAAAGCTGATCAGCAGTCCTAAACCAAACCCTTCCCACTAATACACCTGCCTGTGCTCTTCTGCATAACTTTGTTACCAGAATGAAGACACACTTTTCAAAACAGCTCCTTTTCAAACATATCCTCTGGAGTGCTAGCCCCCAGGATGGAGCTGTCTGAAAATGCAGGAGTCCTGTCTCTCTCTTGAGCTCATCCTTCAGTACTACGCAGCGTAAACTGCAAACTTCTACAGAAATCCGTTGAAGAAATAACATCGCTTGGTACCTAATCGGAACATGTATTTCCTGCTATTGAGTCAAGTAAGTCTTGTGTTTCTCCTGATCAAAAGGCAGCAGCTGGTTATGATGATCTATTGACTGAGATTTGTTTCAAGCTTTGCACACTGCAGTCTCCACAGCCTAACACCTTCCTCTGTTTCATTCCACAATCGGAAGATTAATATAGCATGCAGGGTCTCTGCTAGGTTAGGAAGCTAGAGTAATTACCAGTCATTTACTGCTAATGCCTATACAAACTCTCTGGGTACTTTGCGCACTGTCAGAAAAGGCATTAATTCAACTCCTGCTTTTTTGCTAACCAAAACCCAGCAAACCTGCCCTGTTACAGTGAAAAGCCTGCTTAAATCCCACTAAAATTAATGGGTCTAATGCACACCAAAGAGTTAAGCAAAATGAAGCCAGAGTTTACAAGAAGGACAAGTATTGCAGAGACCTTCCTTTAATGCAGTTTTTACTCAAGATGTCATCAGCCTTCCAGGGCAATCTAAAAAGCTGACTACAAAACAAGACCTCTAGAACAACTCCCACCTCTAGAAATCAAGACTTCAGTTCAAAGCCTTGACTACCATCAGGGATAGACAGGAAAGAATACATGGAGGTTTTGAGCCACTTCCCACTCCATCTGCCTTTTCTCCCAATAGAACCTGAGAAGTTCAAATTTGCTCAATACTGTTTCAGATACTCCTTGAAGAAAAACACTTGCCAAAGCAGAAAGGATAAATCAATCTTGCAGAAAATTTTTCTTTAGGTATAACTTTGCCTAGTATAACCATTTTCATTGCAGTCCCACCTAAAATTACCACTCGTGAAGCAGTACCCTTTTGAGAAAGGCACTGTACAAGCATATAGAGTCTTGAAGTGTTTTAGGACTCATAGCAAACAATTTGAATCACAGCCAAGAGTGATTCTTTTAAAAATTTCATTGCTTACTTGTCCTGTAGCATCTCACATGCATGGACGTTCCTTACAACCATCAGGGAAATTTTATCACCAATAGAATATTGAATGTAAGCACAAAGCTAACTACAGCCTGTGAAACAGCCTGAAAGCAACAGCAAACTATCCACTGGTGAGTGTTAAGGCTAGTTAGCCAGAGAAGGGGAAGAAGAAACTGAAGCTTTTTTGTACTGCATACAAAGTGCAGCTCATCTGGGTCTACTTTGCTGCCAAGATTTTATCATGGCTGAGTTTGGGTTTTGTTTTTCTCTTCAAAAGATTAGTGTCCAAGCATACGAATACATGGTATTTGTTTTGCTGTCAAAACATAAATACCATGTGTTTCATCCAGCAACACAGTACACTTCAAAGATTCATCAGAAATGGAAGACATACCATAGGCTAAGCCATTTGTCAAGTAGGCAGCAGAGTCTGAGGCAAAATTTCTAACTTACAGCTCAATCTCTAAAGACTAGATATTTTGTACTCCACAAGAAAGTACTGATACATTCTTTGCTCTTCTGTTGTTTGAGATCCACTCAAAGTCTCCCAATGCATGTGTTTTCTTTAAAATTTCATCCCCATCTCTAACTACTTTCTCAAAGGGAAATGTCAATGTGAAGAGGCCCTTATATTTGCTCAATTTATAGCCTTTTATTAGCTCCCCATGCATGTGATGCCAAAGGCTGTTTTTTTTGCCAAGTCTCTTCAGTCCCTGCTTAAAGCAGAAGCAGATGCCGTGCATTGTCAGCAGAGAAATACATGTTCTGATTTAAGCCATCCTATCCCATTATTTATAGGTAATTTCAATTCTTGCAGAAGCTTGAATATCACTTTCTCATGGATAGGGCAAGAATTGCTTAGGAGTTTAAACTGTCTTGTTCCCAGACCCCCACCTCACTATGAAATATTCCTTCCACACCCACTAGCAGCCCAAAAGCAAGCCCTCCCATTTGAGAGTAGAGCTGGGCAAATTCTTCACTGCAGCAGGAGAGGATTTCCCCTAGCAGCACAGCCCAGACTATTGCCTCTTCCTATGCTTCTGCTGAATGTTTGGCCAAAGCCCTGCCTTTTCACCAAGTACTGCACAACTAAATCACAAGGACATTGCACATGCTGATAGATCAGAGAGTATTAAGAGTTACCTGACAAAGAATACCACTAAGATGTGTTCCAGGTGCACACTTTACTCTTTCTTTTACATATAGAGTTTCTACACTTCCACTACATGTTCATGTCTGCTAAAATTTCTTTCTCCTCCTCCAAAAGTGACTTCTCAGTCTTTGTACAGCACAGCCATGATAAACAGCATGTGTCACTCCTCAAGGACACGAGAAGAGTGAGTCCCATTCTTTTCCAAATGCTTCAAAATCCTGTTGCCAAGTAAAGCCTGCAGCTTCAGAGCCATCAGCGTGCAGCTCCTGGATTAGCAGTTAACCAGCTCCCAGCCACTGGTAGACAGCTTTGTGCACACACAACCCTCAATCCTTTCCTCAGCCAGACAGCAAGTTCACAGCACATGCCAACTTGTGCATTGTTAATTATTCCTTCTTCCTCCCTATATCCTTCTCATTCTATGATCCAATTAGCTCAGCTCTTAAAGAATGAGTAACTTGCAGCACGATCCAAAATAAAAATATTAAAAACAATTACCAGCTATGTCCAGTAACATCATGAACCTGTCTGAGCTTTTTTAGCTGAGTTTCCTATCCTGCATATTGTTCAGACGTCCACATCTTCTTGTACTCCTTTGGACTGAAGTCAAATGGTACAGCACAACGCATGAGCCCCTGAACACACCTGTAACACTCTGGCATGGCCTCACTTGAAGATTTTCCATAGGATCAATCACAGTAGTTCCAGTTGCCTTGGCATAAATCTCAGGTACACATGCTTGATGCTTAAATTCAGAAAAACAGACCTCAGCCATCAAAATTCACCCTAGAGACATTATTACTAAGAGAAAAAAAATACAGTTTCCTTTCCCAAATCAAACAAAATTCTGCAGTAGTTTCAATACTCTAGTCAACACCTGAAGAGTTCAAAACACTATCTCCTGTGTAGACCTGGTTTTCACTCACACATCCCTCATACGCAAATTATTTAAAAGACCATTTAGGTGCAGCAGGAGGAGGGAACAGTAAGCTGTGCTGGGTCAACTACAGTAACGGAGAAACAGAAAGAAAGTAGAAAGAAATGCAGGTCCATGCTTGATGGGTTTGTAACTGCACGAGATGAGGAAAAAATTAAACTGTTGACTCTTCTGAACAAAGCATAATTGTCCTACTTCTGTTATGGGTTTCCTGGGTGTCTGTATATACACACACATACATATATATATGTATATATGTTTGTGGGGTGTGTGTGTATATATATATGTATGTTAGTGCTGCACAAACCATTGAAAACACTATAGAGAGAAGTTGATTTTCCTGTTTCCCTACCCAGTCACCTTAAACCCTTACTGAAGTGTCTTACAAGCCCCAGGTAACCTAAAGGCACCCAAAATTACATTTCCTTAAATGTTCTGATTCCAGAAATGTTAATGCAAGAAACTGGGTCCTACTCATAGCCCATTTAAACCTCAACCAATGGATCTAGCAATCTTTCTCAAGTGACAAGTGCCACAACGAGAGACAAGATCACTCCTTATTTCTTAGTGATATTGAGGCCGCCTGGAATTGTGCTCTGCGGCAGTGTATTTCAACTGATGTTTTATTGGCACAGCAAGTTATTTAAAGGTTTTGACAGTTACAAATTTTGCAGTAGTTTTTCCCTGCAGTATTTTCTGATATTTTCTGCATTCCTTCCCCTTCCTTCCCACCTGCCTCCCCCGAACATCTCAGCAGCTGCAGCAAGTGTATCACAAAGCCACGTTCATCTTAAACATACCTGACTCCCGTGCAAGTTACTAAGAACAAGAGGCTCAAAAGCAATAACCTTCAGCAATGTAAAGTAGTGGTGTTTATGCAACAGTTTCCCCCTCTAAGAGCATTACATTAACACAGTGTTCACAAGCCCTCTGCATTCAGTGCCTGTCACAAGAATGAGGCATCAGCGGCTCTTGACTCCTCAATCCAACAAATCTTTAAGCTAAATTTACACCCAAGACTGTTTAAATCAAGAGTTATGACACGTGTGACTACATACACTAGTGTTCCAGCACCGCCTCTGATACAACTCAAACCTTTTGAAATTCTAATTTTCAGACGCGCTTTGAAGACATGCACTAATTCAGACCCAAACCTACTTGATTGCAAAGAAACTACCAGGAGTATGAAATTGGCCTGATTAATCAGGCCTATGCAGATAAGAAAACATTCTCCTAAAACATGTGTCCTAAAAACATACTCCCATTTACAACATACTTGCAAAACAATCTGATATGAAGGAAAACTATAAATCATTCCCTTAACGTCCTAACTGGGCAGACCGTTTCATAGCTTTTTTCCAGCAAGGGAGTAAATTGCCAGTTTTGTAGCCACATCTGTGGTGTTCTTTGTTAGAAATGCTCCTCCAGTATCTCAGAAAGACATCAAATATGTGAGAGACACAGGAGGCAGATGTTGGCAAAAACAAATATAAGAAAAACACACCAAGAAATCCAAAACATGCAAAGTCTGGCAGATCTTACGTTTTATACACCGGTACTTTGTCATGCTTGCTTAATGATGGTTGTTCAAGAAGAGGGGAAGGGTGGGAGTACGAAAAACAATAGAAGCCTGGCCCACAAGGAGCGGGACTGAAGTCTAAAATAAAGGAGAAGCAAGCTACAAGAGAATCCAGATGTGGCCTTGCTAGAAAGAACAGACAGATGCTTAACTACCGCCCTTCATCATCTATTTGCTAAAAAGATGGGCCAGATCCAGAACTCTTAAAATGACTGGAATCACTCCAATTAAATTCAATAGGCTTTGGATCAGATCTTTAATTGGGCCAAAAGCAAGCTCATCATTTGTTGATCAAAACCAAAGCTCAACAAGAGCTTTCAAAATATGTACTTTTCTTGGTAAGGACAGACGATTTCTAAATCTCTTCAGAGTTCCTACTGAAAAAGCAACAACCAAAGCATATTGTTGGCTGATTCACTGGGGTCCCCTAATCTTTTATTTAAGGGTATTTATTGTACCGTTGTCATTAAATTGAACCAATAAATAAGAACTTATTAATACAAATAAAAAAAACCCTGAAAACTTGGAATTGTAAAAATCCTTTTTAATTAGTAACGTATTTGGATTATCCCAATGAAACACTTCTTCAAGGAGTAACTTGGACAAAAGGCTCCACTTATATATAGTGGTTTTCTTTTTATTTGTTTAGAAAGCTTTACAACTATGGTCTGTTAGAGATCTTGAAAAAACAGCGTTCCCATAATGCACCTAGTCACTCAATTTACAATCCTACTAAAGCAGGGCCTTTTTCCAAAAAATCATTCTTTGTGCTCCCATATCTAAATAATAGGGTATTACTGTAAATCATGCATGCCCTAGGAAGAAACTGTTAAATTTCCAACACAAAGTTGGATCAGATCAAGTGCCAAAGACTAGACAAAATATCCTCCCAAAAAAGAAAATACTGTTTAGCTTCCATAAGAACGCACAGTGAACTTTACACAGTGGACTGGCTAGCACAGAGGTGTATGGTCTCAGTGATGCTAACACAACATCTTTAGTATGAAAGTGAAGCTATTTCTTCCACTGGATATTAAACAGCAAAGTATTGCACCACCTCTAGTCCTTCCCCTAGAGGAAGATAAATAAATGTTGATGTGAAGTTTCCCTCCAGAAAATGTTTTTTTTAAAGTATACTTTTTAAAAAAATGTGCTGTTAAGATGTCTTATTTCTACAGCTCTGCAAGATAAACAGTTCTTGCTACAGAGCTCTTGTTCCCATGGACGAAACATTCGGACTGAGCCTCAAAAAGAGGGAGAGCTTCTTACCTACACAATTTGTGCAGCTGTTAAAAACCAGTTCAAAGCTCTCCCATAGACAGATGCAAGGTGAAACAGACTGGCAACTTGATTTGTCATCTATAAGAAGCATGTCCAATAGAAGAAAGTATCTTCAAAAGGATCCTCAAGCCCAAACGGGAGATTGTGCCAGCCTACTTTTGCCAACTTTTGCGAGGGTTCATTTCATTAAAACCAGAGTCAAACCCTTTCCATACTTACGCTGTTGAATAGCAATGTAAAATAAGACAGATCGTTCCCTGGCCTTTGATCAAGCCCTTTATTAGGGATACACTGGAAAGAAGTAAAGAAAACAGCATGACATTCCTTTTTTTTGTGACTAAGGAATTCTTTTGTTGTTTCTCTAGACAAAAGGGTTACAAAAAAGGGTCCACAGTTAGTCATGCCCTTGTATAAAACTGTCTGATTGCCTCCTAATGAGGCAGATTCACAAGTGGAGAGAAAAGATGAGCTCTCTCTGGTCCACAACGCTTTCAGTAGCTTAAGGGGAAAAAAAAGTTGCATCACTTAACCTACAGAGCAGAAACAAGCTAGAGAAGGGGCAGGGGACTGTAGGGTCTGTAAAGCATAACCCTGCCAAGTTTAGCTTTTTCTCGGTTTAGCTTTTTCTCGGTTCCAAAATATTCCAGTACTCCAGGGTTTTCACTAGAATAACTCATTTCAAATGAAGAGTAGCATTCTAGCATTTTTATGGTCACACCTGCACACACGTTTAGCAGGTCCATTTCCTGCCTTACTGTATACAAGCACAGCGAGGCTCCTGGTTTTTTTATTGCTCTCCAGACAGTATTTTTACACTGATGGAGAAATAAGATGTACAAAATGATTAAAAAAAAAAAAGAAAAAAGAGAACCAAAAGTTCTAAATTATCCTAAATGCCGGTAGTTCAGGAAATGTCTATGATTTACAGTTAGGCAGCACAAACAATTAATGTGAAGAGAGCCATCTTTGCCAAGAGTTAATTTTATAATCAAACTGCCTGAAGCTTAGGCATTACAGGACCTGCAGCATTAAAAAAATGGCAGTCATCCAAAATACTACACAGCACCCAACAGATCTTATCTTCCAGATGTATGCAAGCATCTTTTGCTTAATTCCTTCAGCAACTCAAGATTCCTGAAAAGAAAACGGGGCAGGGGGAACGCCGGCCAGGATCCTCTGCTGTGTTCCACCGCAGACTCTACCTGGCAGACTCACACGCGGAGAAAGAGCCTTCCTTCCTCTGATGGAAGAAGTGCAGCAGAGGAGCTGGACATCGCCTTATAGCTGGAAGAAAGGGGAGGAGATCTTGGCTTCTTTTACATTCTCTTCATAGGAAAAGGGATTTCCCATGGATAGGGACGCATGAAACAGCTTGGCAGCTGGGAACAACTGACTGCAAGGAAAAGGGAGACTTTACGGTGGTAGAGACCACTCCCTCAATCATGATATAGATATACTTTAAATGCAGAGAAATCAACACCATATAAATGCTACTACTTAGCCTCCAAGCAGTTCCACTGTTGCTGCCTTCTATATTTTCAACCATGATTTCTTAATGCTCCTCCACTCGTAACAAAAATAGCCTTTTAAATACACCAAATGTACATGGCAAACATATTTGGCTTCTACATTTCACTTTATAAGCAAAAAATGAGGAAATGGGACCGATCTGCGACAAACGGCAAGACAGTGCATGTTAGCGTGCTCTCCCTCCTGTATAAATTTTTTCGGGAAAGGACACTATAGATGTAAGGACTTGGGAAAGCATATTCAGCGTAGTGTCAACAGAAGCAGATTTTTGACAACAGCAATAAATGAAATGAAAGATCTCCCCATCATCAAAGCTGTCAGCCCCTTCTGAAAAAGAAAATTATTACAAAGATACAGAAAATTTCACAGGAAGACCAGCACCACAGCTCAGCTTTGTGAGACAGTATCATTCCCTTCTCATTCCTCTTCTGGAAACACAGGACTATCAAGTTGATTGAATTCTATTAGATGTGCCTCTATCCCTGACTACCACGCTTTAAACTCAGATAAGGTAGAGATCTAAGTTTTCTTTAGGGACATTCAGCCTCTTGCTGCTCAGCTACCCTGCATTCTTCTGGAATCTCAGCACTGGCTTATCAGCAAGATGGGATGACGCCCAGAGTAAAAGATACAGGAAAATATCCTTTGTGGGTGGCCGCACAATTGACGTGAGCATCTCTTCACTTCTTGACATTCTGTGATTTGTCTCGTCTTGTTTTCCTCAAGTTCACAAGCCAGCTTTGAACTGAATTTTATGTCCTCTCCTACTTATACAGGAAATACACACCTCCAGCTGGTTAGTGGTAAGCAATTTCCCTAGTTATAACCAAGGGAAATAATTTCAGTAGTGTAGCTGCATTCACAATAAAAACCTAGCACGTCTTAATATGGTTCATCCCTTACACTATTCTAAAAAGGTCTTTCCTCCTAACTTAATTACTTGGAAGTGACTGTAAGTCCAGTTCCCTCCAGCAAGGCTGAATTTAAAAATACCTCAGTCTGGCCATTCACCAGCTGCATTTCTGGTGCTCTGCAAGGCACAACAGCTTTTTTATCATTTCTGATTAAGTTAGAGGCTTCTTTTAACAGCAGGCAAAAAAGTTTTGTAAATTGAACTGATGTTCAAGACCCAACTAACATCAATACTCAGCAGAAATACACATGAACTCCATTTATTCGTACCCTCCAATGTTGCTCTGAGCCACGAACAACCTCCCAGCCAAAAAGTAAAATACTTCCACTTCCAAAGCTCGGCAGTTTCCCTTCTGGATTGCCCACAAAGAAGTTCACAGAATAAAATTAGCCTTTCTGTATGCCAGAGGAAGAAGAGAAATGTGAGTCCTCCCTTCAGCCATTCTACACAAGATTTGATGAAAATTCAGAACCAGAGAAACCAAGATACTTATTTTAAAATATTGAGGTACACTGTTACTCAATGGAAAAAGCCATGCAATTCTTTGTATATTTGGTAGAAGCTCAATGATTATTCCAGACCATGAAATTTTTACGCTACACATTCCTGGAATGAGTTCTTTTAGAAGTAGAAAGTTACCATTTTTTCCCCTAGAAAAGTGATGTTTCCTTTAGCTGAACCACTTTATGATTGCAATAAAACACTCCAGGGTGTGGTGACAAACTGTCTAATAATCACCACACCTACAAATGAATGAAGTCAGTGTGTCCCAGCACAGATTAGGTGTGGCCAGATTGGACAACATCATCATATCCTGTTGTGAATTATTATTTAATTAAAAAAAAATCATAAAAGGGGGTGGGGAGGGTTAAGCAGTGCTGAACTTTAAAACAACTTTACATGTACAGTACACAACGTGGAAAGACAAGGAAGCAGACAGAAGGATTTATCTGCATGCTTGCATTTGCTTGAGAACGTAAAAAGTTTGTCAAAAAATCCTTTCCTAATTGTCGAATACGCAGACTTTTTCTTCCCTTTTCCTCCTCTTCCCCTGTCAAAAGAGATTAGAATAACTTTTCTTTGATGAAAGGATTCAACACTTACTGGGCTTTTACATTTCAACAAATAAATTACATTAGAGGGAAGAGAGCAAGCAATAAACATGAGAAACTATTATAAACCTACCTGAAGTCAAGGCAATGCTTAGTTTAGTTCAGTTTGGTATTGGAGATCATCATGACATTGACCAAATCTAGTTTTGCTTTTTTCGCTGAAGCAAGAACAGGTTTTAAGTTTGCATGAAATTTATATTAAGACCAAGCTCCAGACATGCAGGAGTCTAACTGAAAAATCCCACGACTATCAAAAGTGTGGCTTGGCATCTTACAGAATATTGTGCTTCATTCTGAAAGTTTTCTTTCCAAGAAAACAAAAGGAAATTTTGAAACCTTCAAAGTTGTCCCACGGTAGAACTATCCTTCCCTAGACTGTTCATCTAGCTAGAGTTCAATCAATCAAAATTTGAACTCTTTACCCATATTTATACAGAGAAAAGAAACAGGACTCCTACAAGAGCAAGCATGATTTAAAACTCATGACTGTTTCACAACAGACATTCTTAGTCTAAATGTTCTTTTTCAATATCGTAACACTTTTCATATGTTTACACTTGAACCAATGTAATAGTGTTAATTTTAAGTGTCAACTTTGAGGGGTTGCTTAGAGCAATAATTATCTTTCAAAATAAATGGTCCAAACATTTCCTTCTGTCCTTTGGGAATTAACAATCTTTAAGCACATGGTTTGTTGCTCACGCAACTAGGAGACATAGAGGCGACAGCCGTCAATACAGACAGAAACCCACAATTCTTGTAAAGCAAACCAACAAACGTTGGGATATACAGAAGCCTAAATATCAAACAATTTAATTTCTTGTCTTCCAAAGGTCTTTCTTGCAATAGAATAAAGAAATTTTAATTATACTATTCCAGACTGGAACAGTAACCACTTTCCCAGCAGCATGTCCTCCCATTCTACTCCTGTCCACCCTTTCCACTGCTGCCACCAACCCCCATTTGATTCCTGCAGGAAGAAAATACCTTTCTTAGTCATTTTTAAAATCAGAATTTCATCAAAACCAAAATTTTACCAAATTTTTAACCCATTTAGCCTTCTCACAAACACTACATTTTTTATTCTAAAAACTAAATTTCTGAAGTTCTTCATAAAACGTGAGGAATTACATTTAGGCAAAAAATCATTTATCCTTATCTCACAGCCTGAAAGACATACAGTTTGGCCCTTTTTTTTTTTTTTTGCTAATCCTTAGTTAAAAATACCAGAGGGGGGGGAAAAAAAAAAAGATATCTTAAATCTATGCAGTAGGACTTTTAGGACACAATATTCTCCTTATTTTATTGTGCCACAAAAGCATGGTGATTACTCCTTTCCCTCTTCCATCAGGGACTGATTTATTTAGTTGACGAATAGCTTTGCATGCAAGAATTTGAAATCCCACTTATTTCTGTCTCAAATAGTTGCTATGCTTGTAATTATTTCAAAGAATAATAATTACTTTCACCCAATCTATTGGAAGTTATAAAAAAAACCCAAACCAATTTTTTAACTCAAATCCATAAAACCACAACTCATAAAGTCATAAAGGATTACAAAAGAGTCAAACTTGTGAAATATTAAACATTCATGGAGAATGCAAGGAGGCCTAAGGTTTTGTTCTTAAAATATAAGACTTAAATTTATGATACTGCTTAATACATTATACGATCCCCTTTTTTAGAAGTGAGAGATGGAACCATCCAAGTTAGTCTTGCAGAAATGTGACCACAACAAACTGAAACCCATAATTCTATTTGTAAAAACAGGCTGCGTGCTAAGAAGCAGGTTGTAGTGAGGTGGGTGTCGGTCTCTTCTCCCAAGTAACAAGCGATAGGACAAGAGGAAACGGCCTCAAGTTGCGCCAGGGGAGGTTTAGATTGGACGTGAGGAAAAATTTCTTGACCGAAAGGGCTGTCAGCGATTGGAAGAGGCTGCCCAGGGAAGTGGTGGAGTCACCATCGCTGGAGGTATTTAAAAGACCTGCAGATGTGGTGCTCAGTGACATGGTTTAGTGGTGGATTTGGCAGTGCTAGGTTAACGGTTGGACTCGATGACCTTAAAGGTCTTTTCCAACCTAAACGATTCTATGATTCATAGACTTTACTGTAATTCCTGGGGAAGCAAGCATTTTTCCTAATATTTCTGCATGCAGTAACATCTCTTACTTGCTCTGAGATCAGCTGTGATTTTGACAATAAAGAGGAGAAATGCACTGAAACAACCCAGATCAATCCAAGGCAACCCAAATTGCTTAATAACCTTCAAGTTTTTCCATTTTATAGATACGATATTGGATTTCTCACTTTCCTCAAACTAATAATTGACTTAGGAAAAAACAGCCCCAAGCCCAGCTCTTGTTTTTGCAACTTGACACTGAAAGTTCATATTCATCACCATATTTTTAAAATATATTAAAGTGACAATCCTGGCATAAAGGCAAGTGCTCAGAAAATTGGACTGCTGGAATAAAACTGTCTGTGAATCTTTAAAGTCACTTGCATGTAACAAGAAGGCCAAATTTAATCTCTTTATTGCCTGTATTCCCTAAAGGGCTGCTGCTACTTTAAGCATGTGCACTGAGCAGCTAACTGTTAAGTATTTCTTTTCATTGTACCCAGTCAACGTGTGGCCTCAGGCCATATTTGCTGCATGCTATGCACATTCTGTACTCAATATAGAGTTGTTCTCCTCCTGGGATGTTCTGTTATAATTAACTTCATATGAACTTTTTGCTAACATTAGCATTTATCATTATAACACCCTAGGAGTCGTTATAATCTCTCCATCTTAGTCTGATTTTACAGATGGGAACCCAAAATGTTGTGTATGTCCCAGAACCTGATTTTTCAGGGACCTTGGCATTTTGCAGTCAGTGAAAGCTCCAATGCAAACATAACACAAAGCTGATAGCGCTCAGAGCTATAAGTCCCACATATATTACATTGCTCTTCAAAAACCCAAGACTGCAATCACTACAAGTTGATCTGAAAACAGCTTTTTGGCTTCCCAACACCCTCCCACCCCCGCCTTGCTCCCTGATTGCCCACCAGAGAAGCATTGAGAAAACACATGAGGAAATATTTCCGCTCTCATTTCTGATGGTAGCAAGATCCAAAGCCTGGGTGAAAAACCACGTGAGAAGTGCCCTCCCTGCCCCACATCTCCTGGACAGTGTGCAGAGCTGCCTCCTCGCGACAGGGCTGTCCCGCTGCAGGTAGCAGAGCTCCCCGGGCAGCAGACCACGTTCCGTGAGGGTGAAGCATTAAGAGACTGTAGTGGTCAACCACTGAACACAAACCTCACTGCTCTTTGTAGAGATTTAAAGACTTGGCCAAGTTTAGGGAGATCTTTATGAGGACAGAAAAAAGCCTAGCACAAAAGCCAACCTGTTGTCCCATTTCAAGTCCCTAAGGTTTACTCTCCCTGAACTTGAAGTTTCTGATAGGCAAAACGTTTTTTCTTAACATCATTCTGGTTTAGCCTAAGCACACACAAAATCCCTCAGCGTGAAACATTTCTTGACCCAAATGGCTAGTTTCACAGAATTAAAAACTAAGGTCTTATAATGGAAGTGTTGGGGATAATTACGATTAAGGTACCTTGTCACTGCAACCTGTAATTTAAATGACAAAACAGTGATTTCATGCACAAGGGAGGTTCAGGGCATAGTTTCACAAAAACTTTATGCCAACACCAGTGGCAACTGCAGAGAGAGCAGTCCAACCCTCTTTGCTACTGGTCACACAGCGAACGGAATCAGGGAAACACATCTGGATGAAAACCAGCACCACTTTGCCACAGGAAGACTAGCACTGGCACACAAAAGGAGTAAAGGGCCACGATAGGGGAGAAGGTATGGTACCTTTTTCAGAAGCAGCAGGGTAAGCCAGCTTCTGCCAATCATTAAACAATGTCTGACAACTGTTACAGTTTTAAGTAATTTCAGTCCTTGCTTCTGTCTTCAACATGCTCAGGTTGGTATCCATTTTACTGCTTGAAGTCTTGCTTTGCCATGTTTTTCCTCCTATTCACATAGTGTCCAAAGTGGCCAGGAAAGATTAGAAGAAGAATAGTCTATATTTTATTTGTTCAATTTCCCTACTTTCGGAAGCTTTTCACACGGAAGCAAGGAAAGCACGTTTAAGAGACAGGAAAGACTGACTGAGGGCTTGAGAAGCATCTGAAAGTACTTGCTTTTAACAGGACTATATTACAACTATTTTTTTATTCTAGCAGTCCAAAGCTGGGCATCTTTCTACTTCTAATGCAAGCCTTGGTGTCAACATAGAAAGCTCCAATCTGGACAGGTGAGCTGCTCTACTTCGACAGAGCAAAATAAATAGAGAAGCTAAAAACAGTAAAAAGAGATGTTAAATCATACCTTGGCGCTCCTGTCTCCTAGGCTTCTCAGGAGTTATGAATGTCAGAGGGAAGGGTTCCCCCTCTGAAAGTATCTATTTAAAAAGTAGTATGTAGAACAAATAGTGGCTTCCTACAGCTTTAGCCATCTGATTTCCAGAGAAGCTTGCTACTCAAATGGCGAAATGATCAGCAGAAAATTAAAGTGTCACTTCATGCCATTGTTGTTCTCTGAGCCCCAGCTGGAGCTCTGTATTCTGCTCCCCTGTGCCTGCATGCCAGTCCCAGGCATCGCAGTTTGAGGGCCTGCCAAACGAAGCTGCTTTGTAGGGCACACTGGCAATTGGTGAAGTCCTACCCAAACCAGCCAGGGAGGAGCCAAGGTTTTACAAAAATTGCAAGCTCTTTATTTTAATTAAAAACACACAGATCAATAGTCACTCTTCCAGATACACATGGCATCGGCTTAATGAAACTAGTTGGTTCTTTTCTTTCCACAGCAATCAATGAAAATGGTTTTCATTGATTAACCCAACAGCACCCTGGCTCTTAAGATTTTAGTATAACACTGAAGCACTGGGCAAGCAAGGCAGTATACATGGGAGAAGAAAAACCACACGTTTTCCATCCATGGAGAGCAATTATTTAATTTGAAGTCCATTTGCTTTCCAAAGAAGGCCCTGCTGAAAATAACTATGGGCCATTATAATTTTTTTTGTTGTTTTTAAAAGAACGCTTGGCACAAGAGCTTATCAAGGCCAAGTACTTACTCCCTTTCACCACAAAGCAGATACTTGGCTGTAAGTTTGTTGTAAATTGCATTTTTCATTAAGAACATACATTTTTGAGGAAGCGCATTTTCAAATTTTGTAACTAGAATATAAAAATCACACAGTACACACTAGTGATTGAAGAAGCTGCAAATTACAACACATAAATCCCCAGTCCTGGTGTCCATCCATATTAGTACCCACCTAAGATTAGTTGTTCACACAGCCAGAGGAGTGAGACCAGTAATCATTGTAGTGCAGTTTATCACTTAAGTTTTCTTTGTTGAACTATAGATGCAAGAAAATGGGCCAAATATTAAAAAAAGTTAATTTGTTCTGTACATATTTGTTGTTCAGGTATGCAAAAAACCCCATATTGTAACTAGATCTCTTCTTTGTATTAAATATCATGACAACTTCAGTCCTTTGCATTATTTGCTTATTCAAGACTTCATAATTCTTTCAGGATGACACAAAGAAACACATCAGTTCCACTAAAATTCCAAATATTCCTTTGCACTACCTTAAATCAATAAAATTGAT
>NW_008823913.1:2127658-2137082 GCF_000699105.1 Pygoscelis adeliae
TCAGGAACAGATGCATGACAGTCACTTAATTTTTCTAATGTGTTTTAAAATAGCTAATACAGGACAGGATTTTTATATAGCTTGGTACATGTGTAAAAAATGTTTAAGCCCTAGGATCTGAATTTTGATTAGCTGCTTCATTTGGACCTCTGACACATTCCACCTGTCTCTGGTCACGCTGGATCGTATTTCCCCCCAGAAACAGAACAGGATGCAACAGGATAGGCTCTCTCTCTTGCTGCCCAGAGACTTCAAAAAAAGGTCTCTCAGGCATCATTCCTGGGGAGCAAAATGTCCTTGCCAGCCCCCTGAGCACCTTTCTGAAATTGCCAATGCCAAATGAAGACCCAGAACAGTGACCAAAGCACTCAGATTCTCCTTACCTTTCGCTCCTCCTCTCTCCTATGTGGGTTTGGCCTATAAGCCAGCAAAAACAATGGGTGCGAGGAATAGCACTGCTTGTTAGCTCATTAGAAGAGGACACATTAAATACCCAGTGGTTCCCAGTCCCTTTTCCAAAAAGGTGTTCATTTGGGCCTCACCTGCTTAAGCAAAAACCACTTAAGTGAACAGCAGGGATAGTCCAGTGCACCCCAGAATGAGACAACAGCCTTGTGCATTGCCAGGTGCTCAGAAAAGGCCAGAAGACTGAAGTGGAACTTGGTACACAAGGGTCATGTTTGGCTGCTTCAGGAAGCTGCAATTTCTGCTTATAATAGAGTAAGTTCAAGGTGCCTATGAGTCATCTCCATGCAATACTACGCTCCCTTTCAGCAGGTGATGCAGGGTGCCCAGCCATCTGGCTGTGCCTCGGAGAAGCTGCAGCTCTCAAGTAATTTCAGCATGTAAAAAGGGAAGTAAGGAGTACAGCAAGGAAGACAAGCCCTTTGCACCGTACAGCTAATCACTGTAAAGCCCCAACCAGACAGTAGTCTATTAAAGGCAGCTAAGGGGCTGTGCATTAAATGCACACACAAGGGCATTCCCTCCCCCAAAACCAAAACTGCTTAAACAAACCTGTTAATAAAGAACAGGAGTGTTCTTTGAAAGCAAAGGATGAGTTTGCTCCAGTAGGATTTTTATGCTTTGCTAACAAGTTATTGAATGAGCCAACTAGACTCACTACATCCAATTTGGGCTTCAAATATTCAATATATTCCTGGCAATAACTCTCCTACGTACCAGAAGAGCTACTACTCCAGCAGATATTAGTTCCGGGTTGTAATTCAAAAAAGTAGTTCATTAAAATGCTGTCATGGTATGATAATAGTGTTTTCAAAAACCTGTAAATCATTTAAAATGCCTACATTCTGTTGAAATTCAGAAGGATTTAACTACTACTCATATTAAGCAGGGCTGGCCAAAACACTGACAGAAAAATTATTCTATACCCCAAATCAATTCTCTTCTCCAGCCACCCTTAAGAGTTCATTACTAATATTAGCTTTTTGACTGCATGAGATTTAAAAGTGAACATAAGATAGGCACTTTCCAGACACACACTGGAAAACATTGTTGTTCCGCTACTTCCAACATGCACTGAAGCAAAATTCTCCATACTCTATCTACGCTAGCTGCGCCAACAGCAAACTATCAGCAATTGCAATAAAGCTTTTGCAGTGGGTTTTTAGATTTGGGAGAGCAAGGGAAGAGAATGTCAACTTTTCAGTATCATCTGATTTCAGGGAGAAAGAGCTGTCAAGTCCAATGGTCTGAGCCTGGAGAGAAAAGGAAGAGCGAGCACTGATCCCTTGCAAGCCATCAGTAACTGAGGCAACAGGATATTCACATGGGCAGGAAGAACAGATGTGGCAAACTGGCTTTTTAAACCATTTGGGAACCCACTCTGACTTCAAGCAGCAAGTTCGACCCAAACAACTCCAATCTTGCACTATCAAGATTATCTGTTCAGCATAATTTTTGTGTTTCAAAACAAACTTCTATTTTGTTTTAGGCTTCAGTATCTTTCTCCCTGTTGTGGAAGATATTTCTATCAAAAAGTGCAGTTTCCAAAACTGTCTTCCAGTAAACGAAGTAAGTCATTGTGCATCAGGCAAAATGCACTTCCTTTTGGAAAAGAAGTGTGAAGAATGAGAGATTAAAACCACTGCATTAAAGTGGGTAGAAAGCCTGTCAGCATGCTAAAGAGCAGCTTATACCTCACTTAAATTTGCTCCAGGCACTCACAGCAGACTTGTAACTCCAGTCCAATGTAAATAACACTATTTTCATATACTTGGGTTTCTTGCATCTAAAACATTAATGATATTTCAAAGTTGACCTGGAATTAGTGCTTCACAGGTAGACAGCAAATTAAAATAATTTCCCATGAAGTCATCAAGCTTAAATACAGATGACCTAACATAATTGGTGATGTTCACAACACAGAGCAGGTGTTGATAAATCTGACTACCGCAGAAGTAAATGAATGCCGCAGTAACTAGGATCACTCTGTATCATATGCTGATGAACAATTGCGGCTCAGGCTTAGCTTAGGTGGCATTAAATAGGCAGTTTCTCATGGCATTAACTGTTAGTGCAAGCCAGAGTCTGACATAAATACATATTTAGAGAGCATCAGCTTCTTCTATCCAGCCATGAGGCATTGGAATCTTAGAGAGGAGCCTCCGCTCATTAGACTGTGCTATAAACATATTTCCAGCAGTCTGGGTACTGTACCAAAATAAACAGAGGCATTAAAAGCAGTTCTCCTCCTGTGTTTTTAAAGGAAGGACAGTCAATTGGGTTTACACCCAATGTGTTTTTTCTAATTATAGAAGGAGGTGATCTGAGAACTCCTCTATATTAAGATGAAACAACAGATTTCATGAGCAGATGAACAAATGCTTCCCATGGATATGCATCCTGCGTCCTTGTGTAACATCAACCCCACCCTAGCAATTGCTGCTCACACTATGACTTTTTCCTTTGTATATTGCCTCCATATACATATATATCATCTCCTCTACATCCGCTTTCAGAATATTATCTTATAACCCTGAAGAAATTCTTCTTCCGGTTTCCCTTCATGTTCCTCTAGCAGGCAAACACGGGAAATCATACCCGACACCTGGCTGAACAGTTTTCCAATGAGGATGGCAAACTTGGAGATCTGTCCAGATATGACTGTTGAGTTCACATGAAAGCTATTCCCTCAACAGGGTAATAATTCACGGTTTCTTTCCCATGCTCAGGCCCCAAATTTCTTTTCTCATCTTACAGGTTTCAGTGCCCTTATTGAACTTGATAGAAATGGGTAATGGATTTAAAAGTTCAGAATGGAAGGAGTGGACAGACGAATGAACATAATAAAGTCTCATTTCTTTAGGAAGCCAGGCTAAAAACCGTAAAAGTATTCCAAAAAATCCAGAATGCCATAACAGACTTCCTCTAGTTTCCTGAATGATAGAGTGTTTGTGAAGCAGTAGGTATCTTCAGCAAGTATTTATGCACACAAGGTGAATCTGGCTATAGGCACTAGTCAGGTTTAAAAATGTACTAGTGAGTGAAGGTAAACCCTGCAGGGCTTAGGAGTAATAGGTAATACCTACTTATCTCTGCATACCTTCAGCACTGAAAAACAGCTGAATAATTATCACTAAACAGATCTTCAGAACAAGCCTGGCAACTCCTTTCTCTGTCCAGTGCTTGGTCTTTCTTGATATCACAGTGAGCTCACCACAAGCAAGGATCAGCCGTTCACAGTGAACGTTCAGCCTGTGCCTAAATGCATACCATAGGTTTTACAGACAAGTTTCTCTATCGATACCTAACCCTGCCCAGGGCATTCAGATCAGATGGCTCCGGGCAGTCCCAACAGATCTCTTGGCACAAAGCAAAAACAGTGCCAAGAAGACATGCTCATATATCTGTACAAGGAACACAGAAATAATTTACAACTACATTACCGGGAAGATTAGCCAAAGGGGAAACAGGTAAAATATTACTGTTTGGCATCTAGATACAGGAAAAAAAAAAGCTAGCAGACCAGGGCAAGTACTAGAAGACGGACACGTGCCACCTCCATTCTGGCAGGGTGAAACACATTGCTGCCACACCTGCTGAGTTTAGTGCATAACAGTGTCATCTCTTAGACAGGTGTAGTATGAGCAAAGGCAATTATGATGGAGTGCTTCAGAGCAGGAAATGAAAAAACTGTGAACTAGGCTGAAGCTTTAGTATTTCTGCTCTGGAAACTCCATTTTTCACAGAGCTTTTGACCTAGTCACTTTTACTGACATTGACAGAAGATTATTATTCCTGCTTGTCCCTTCCTGTGTACTCTCCTCTCCAATAATAGGGTACAGCTGCCAAAGTTACCCAAACATATCCCTGGAAAACTGTGGTAAATGTTTCATATTTTGTCCGTTTACTACATGGATGATAATGTACGCAGTCTCCACATCTTTAAACCTTTTCTTGCCCCCAGAGGAGAGGCAGATATCCTCTGGAAAGTTTGTTCTAAAAATCTCAGCCCTGTAACCAAAAACCAGCATTCAACAGGTGTTAAAACCAAAAGAAAACATCGAGTTTTCTGTGAGGTTAGCAAGAGTGACAAGGCTTTTAAACAGCCAGTCAGAATTAATGCAGTTGACTTTTGATGTTAAGTATTAATACCTGCAGCCAGCCCTTATGGGGGGGACAGTTTACAGCCAGCGCAGCGGCAGCCTTTCCACCAGCAAGCTCGTCTTCACCAGCCGCTTACAGACAGACGCACGAGAAATGATGCACGTTTGCGCCTTGCGCTTGAATGAAAGTCCCAGCTCAGACTCCGACAACCCCCAGACCGTGACAGAGAAGCCACTAAGGAAGCCATGCAAATGGAAGATACTTGAGTCACATCTGAAGAAGCCACATTAACATGACTCACAGAATCACAATGGAAATTCTGAGGAATTTCATAAATCAGAGTGAGCCACTGCTGCACTCTCACATTAGATAATTTTCCTGAAGAGTGTTTGTTAAGAGCTACTAAAAAACCAAGTAGTTCATATGCAGAAAAAATTAACTAAATCCACTTTCCTCCCAACTTGTTTGACTGACCTTGGTGGCGCAGCTGGGGATGATGAAGGTCGAACAGGCTTTTTTTGTTGTTGTCACTATCATTGCTTTGTCAGTCTCCTTCTCCTGTGTGTAAAGATTCATATAAACGTAGAACGGTTGGAACATCTATGTAGAAATTATTAGTTTGGTGGGGGTTCAGTTTACATGCCAAGCTGCTGGCAGCGGGGCTGCCTCTGAGGAGAGGCCAGAGCTGCCCCGTGCCTGGCACGGCCGGTTCCAGCCGGTTCCAGTGGCCCCACCGCAGGGCACAGCTGAGCCCCTCAGCAAGGCTGGTGGGGCTTCTGGGAGAGCATATTTACGAAAGGGCAAAACACTGCACGGAGTGAGGAAAAAAGTGTGAGAAACAGCCCTGCGAGCACCCGGGTCAGAGCAGGGGAGGAGGCGCAGCAGGTGCCAGAGCAGAGATTCCCTTGCAGCCTGCGGAGAGGGCTGTGCCGGAGCAGACAGCCACACTGCAGCCCGTGGAGGACCCCACGCTGGAACAGGTGGTTATTTCCTGAAGGAACGGCAGCCGGCGGAGAGGAGCCCACACAGGGCAGGTCTCCTGACGGGAACTGCAGCCTGCGGAGAGCCCACACTGGAGTGAACGTGTGAGGAGGAAGGCGCAACAGAGAGAGACTGTTATGGACTGACCACGACCCCCCATTCCCCATCCCCTCTGCGCTGCTCGTGGAGGGGCAGGAAGAGGTAGAGGAGTTGGGAATAAAGGAATGAAGCTGAGCCTGCAAAAAAAGGGACTACTGGGGGGAAGGTGTTCAGTTTTTGTCTTTGTTTCTCACCATCCAAATCTATTTTAATTGGCAATAAATTAAATTAATTATCCCCAAGTTGAGTCTGTTTTGACCATGATGGTAATTGGTAAGTGATCTCCCTGTCTTTATCTCAAGCCACGAGCTTTTTCATCTTATTTTCTCCCCCGTCCTGTTGAGGGGGAGGAGTGCGAGAGTGGCTGGGTGGGCATCTGGCAGCCGACCAAGGTCAACCCAGTAGGGTAGGGTAAAAGGAGAGCCTTGAATGGGAATTCGCCCAACCTGCTCTATGCAGGGCTGTGAACAGTATGAAGTCCTAACACAGCAAACCTGCTTTATATTGATGGCTCCAGCACCTGGCACAATCCACCTGCATGGAATATTTCCAGAATCTGAGGCCATAAACTGGCAATTCTATAGGAAGCGTTACAACATGAAACATAAGCAAGGGTGCATTTAAAACTGCTGTCATCACTAGCTCTGATCTTCCAAGCATTCGTCATGACATTCACTACCCCTGCAATGCAATACTGAAGGAATGGATGGAGTAGTGACAGGTCTCACAAAAAGCACTGAGGAAGCAGCAGTTTAGAAAAAAGAAAAGGTGATGCTTAAAAACAAAACAAAGGAGAAAGATGATTTCATAAAAAATCAGCCAGCCAGATTTTATTAATCCTGACTGTACTTGCAGGCTCTACAAAGGACTACAACTATTGTACTTCCTTATATAATTGTTGCCAATCACCTCTTTAAGCTAGAGACACCACACAGAAAGTGGTCTTAAAAAAAAAGTTTTTTTGTAAAAAGGGGGAAAAAATTCAACTTGTTGGCTTTAAATTCATTAAGATACTGGACTTTAAAAGAATTCAGGGGAAAGAGATAAGGATTGGGGGTGGGGTGGAGAGGTAAACCCCAGAATTTGATTTGAAGACTATTTAGAGTATTTTGAATTGGTGTTGATCATAAAGTGAACAAAAGTAACAGAAAAAAAATATTGCTGTATCCAAGTGCCATGTTCCCGTGATAGTATGGAACAGCATCATATGCTGCAATAAAATGTTTTAGCTGATCATTTCTTGTCTTTTTGGCACTCTGCTGACACACTTTAAAAAGTGTTAATTAAAAAAAAGAATCAAATCAACACTACAAATTGGATAGACTTGTGCCCTACGAACAGTCTCTTCTGACCACTAATTTGTGGAGCTGGGTCTCAGCCAACTTCCAAT
Source organism: Pygoscelis adeliae (assembly GCF_000699105.1). Taxonomy (NCBI): domain Eukaryota; kingdom Metazoa; phylum Chordata; class Aves; order Sphenisciformes; family Spheniscidae; genus Pygoscelis; species Pygoscelis adeliae. The sequence continues at coordinate 2,134,698 of NW_008823913.1, forward strand.
GAATCTGTGGAGAGTTTCCAGCAAACTGTCATCGCAGCAGGATGCAGTTCTTGATAGGGTGATCATACATGGCAAGTGAAGTGATGCTGAACTGTCACTAAACAAGTCTGTTTTATTGTGCCTGAATCTTCCTTTAAAGCTCATCCAAAACTGGAGATTGGCAGTTTATTTCCAGATACAGATTTATAATATAATGCACCTAAAACCTTGTAGTATCCACATGGAAGGATGTTTTTTGGATTATTGTCACATTGTGGGAGAATGACAAAGAACACTGGACTAGCCGTAGCTCTAAACACAAATAGTTTTAATGTTTTTTATATTTATTAATAAAATAGGCCATGACAAGAGACCTGAACATGCAGTACTTTCCCCCTAGGGATTCTCTATTTTCTTTAGTTTGAAATAAAGAATTTTAGATTTCAAATCCATGACTGCATTTTAAGTGTGTGTAGTGCAGCAGCCATCCTGTGTTCATTTATTGATTATATTTTTAGGAGGCTATTTCCAAGATATAGTTAAATAAGCACAAAAAGAAAGCTAATCCGCATGTAGAATACTAATAATAATTTGGAAAGTCAGTGTAGATCTACTGACTTTTGACAGGCTTCTGCTTTCTGAACATGGACCCAGACAAGGCTACTAGCACAGAGTAAAAATCAGCAGTGAGTTAGTCTAGGCCTCCCTTGATGTGCCTTCCCTCCAACAGCCTTCAAAATATCACAGGTAAAGTCAGAGAAGTGATAGTCAAGTGGTTTTATATTCTTGGAGGAAAAATAAAATCCCTTCTGTGTTACTGCCGTGGGAAATCAGAACATCCCTTACCACTCTGCAACTTCTTCCTTAGATACATTTCTTTTGTCTAAACATTAAGATGGGGGGGAATGAAAGAAATCCTTGCCTACTGCAAGATTAATTCACAATAGCAGTATCTTATACTCTCCTGTCTTTCCATCCTGTCCCCTACCAATTAAATGAGGGCAGACTGGTAAGTTGTCTGAAGTGTCTTCTAAAATAGATAATTTAGTTTGAATCACTGTTTTCTGAACTCAAAAAAACAGAGAGCAAACAAGACCTTTTTAAGACTGTCATCCTATGGAAGAAGCAGATTTAACAGGATTGACTTTCAGAGCGTAGGCTCAGTACTTCTTGAAAATTAGGAAATCCAACTTGAAAATTGAGGAGTGAAGAGAAGCATCTAAAGACTAGCAGCTGTTGGAAAAGTTGGTGGACATGTGTTCAGATATCTGTTGATGGTACTGAAAGTGCACAGGTGTATAGCAATGTTGCGCAATATTTTCCATCCTAAATCACTTTGCCAAATTGACGGTTAGACTGCAGTCTTTCTGCTAGCTCTCCCCTTCAAGCAAAGTATTTGTCCCACTTTAAGGCTTTAACCAAAATGATTCAGTCATTTCCAAGAGGAAGTCGAAGAATGTTATTTTTTTTTTTTTCTCTTGAAAAGCTCATCACTTCTAAATTATGAAACAGGATCTTGTCCTTGGGCAGCAGACAGTCCTCTTTCAGAAGGATAAAGTCCAGGACATGCAGGATGATAGAGGCAGCTGAAGTAACACAATCAGCCAGGAGGACCAACAGCCCTCCAAGGAATTTAAACCGAGCATGCAGTCAGTTGAATGTGTAGGAATAATCACTTTGCAGTGAGAGTTTAATTGGCACGTCAGGAGATCAGAATCAGGTTCTAGCTTTAGATGGGCTTCAACCCATCTGTGTAATTCTTATACAGCTTCATCAAGTTATTTAAGCAGGCATGGTAAGAAAGAGTGAGAAGGGAGCTAAGGGGAGAAGTCTGAATTAGATGCAGACTGTTTAATTAACCATCTCAATGTAACTGTAAACAGTTTAAAAAAAAAAAAAAAAACCAAAACCAAAAAACACAGTACATCATTCCTTGCTCCAAAGAAACGTCTTCCAGAAGAAGAGGCCAAACTGGGACTAAAAGACAGAATGTATATTAAAACCTTAAGTTTTCTAACTGAAGAGTTGGCAGGACTTGCATGCCCATGGGAGTCAATCCCTCATCAGACATGCAGGCATCCACCCATCATGCATGCATAGTATGCTGTTTTGGAGACATATCACAACATACACAATGGCAGAAGCAGCCCGACAGAAAAGTATTTCTAGGGGAACCAAGAAGAAAACTGGCAAGAAGAGACACTTTTTTAATGCCAAGTGGATACTACACTCAAAATAGCTTTTCCTCATTTCCAAAGTAGTTGAAGCAACAAAAATAAACAACGCCACTCTGAAAGATGCAAAAAAAGCATAAAGCATATTCATCACAGAAAAGCAGGATCCAATGCATCACTCCACTAAACAGGGCTCTCTTCTGTTCGGAAGGGGACACGTAACTGGCAAATT
>NW_008823913.1:2137112-2149649 GCF_000699105.1 Pygoscelis adeliae
AGACCCAACTGTGCTTACTTTTCTAGATAAGTAAATTCACAGACTAAGAATACAGAACTTCTTAGTGGGGAAGAAGATAGAAATTTTGGTCAGCCTCTTTGGAGGGGATACCAAATGTGTGTGAGTCACAGTAACGACAGTGACCCACTGATAGCGCTTACAGTTTCAATACAGAAAAATTGTTGCATCGACCCATAAGCGCCACCCCAGCTCAACAGATAGGATTAGATTTTGAATGGCACCTCATAGCCCTGAATCGCTTTTCTCTACTCTGGCATATCAGAAGAAGGTAAACAAGCAGTGGATCACCCTATGTGTGCGTATTGGGCAAAAGGCCTTATCCACCTGAACAGACTGATCTGGAGGTCACTTGTCAAGAGGGAGACAGAACAGCAACAAAATCCAGCATAAGAGTCAGACAAGAGGCAGCCAGATAGCCCAGGAAGACCCAGGGTGACTGTAAAGACCACACAGACGTTACATAGAAGTGAGGGATGTATTGTGTAAAGGGATTAGTGCTTAGTCCAGACCCGTGCCTCTCCTCGAGACGGAGAGTAGCTGTAAGTAGTTGCTTATGACACTTAAAACCCCCTGTACTTCTCCATTTCCTTCTGCTGTCAAGTGCCTCTGAAAGGGTAAACCACGCACTCGGGTTATGCTAAAAGTCAAGGGTCATGGCAGCGGTCTGCTACAGCAGCTATGCAGTTTGGGGTCACTGCAAGTCCTGGGGCCAGATACTACAAAGGATAAAGAGTCTGAAGGAAATGATAGGTGATGAACACATGGATCTGGCAACCACGTTCTTCAGGAGCACTCTAGGGCCTAAAATTCACAAACCCCCAACATCCACCAAGGGAAAAATTGAAAAAAAAAACCCACCCACCTAGATAGTAAATGAAGAGATGATAGCTGGCTCAGAAGTGCATTTCTATTTTATCCATATTCACACATTCATGCAGATTTAAGTGTTAAAGAAACAAAACAGTCTTGCTGCACAACATTCCCTTGCATTTGAGGATGGCCCAAACTGACATTAGATGGAGTAGAAACTGTAGAATAAACCATATCTTCAGAAGTCCTCTCTGAAAGAATGACCTCCATTGAGTCCTGGGCTGACAGGCCATTAGCCTGGAGTTGGCACATATGTGCAAAACTGCCTAAACACCAATACTCCAGTTGTACAGTGCCTCTCTGCCTAAGCTTCCCTCTTTGAGGAACAGGGATGATGGCACCGATGACCTAATGCACAGCAGTTATGCTGCCTGAGACCAGAAGGGACAGAGACATCAGCACAGGGAGTGGCACAGTTTTGCCCCAGCTAACTACCAGTATAAGAAACAGCCACAGATAAAATTTTGCACTTAATGCAGGAGAAGGATTAAGTGACTTGCCAAAGAGAGTACAGAAAGCTTTTTGCAGGATTGAGACCTGAGCCCAGGCACTAGGCAGCCCTGGGCTAATAATAGTCCTAACCACAAGATCATTCTAAAATACATATACATATATATACACACCTGAACATTTTCCCAGATCTGTGTCTTTTACGGCCTTGTCCTCTGACTGAGTAATGGTGTCTCCTGGGCAACTCCCAAATGGGAATCACACATAGTCCTACGTAAGTCAGGATGGGTCCTGTGAAGGCTTATGACCACGCCCAAAGCTTCCCACAAGGAAGGGCCCAATGTGAAACAAAAGATCACTATGCTATGTTCTATCTAGTCTTCTTCAGCTCAAGCATTAGAGAAGGAAAGCAGATGTTTCCCAACCTGTTGAAAACACTGTTTAGCAGCAGCAGCAGCGCCAAATTCAGTCATGTGTAAGACCTTGTATCTCATTATTATTGCAATCTACCTGTCAAATGCCATTTTCTGAAAATACACAAAGATGACACGACCAGAACCATCCCATTTCAAGGAACCAACCCTTTCACTGTTACAAACAAAACTGTGTCTGCCTGTCCTCCTTCACTCTCCCCCAGCTTCTTGAGAGCATTGCTCATATAGACAGGCTTTTACCTCAGAATTTAACTGTCAAAATGCATATATAACATAAGATGAGGGTACGTTCTCAGCAGAGCTCTGCCAAGAGGAGCTGAGGTGGTCCTTGCAGTTTATTTTCTGATATTGGACATGGGCTAGAAGTTTTCTTCCGCAATTAAAAAAAAAAAACTCACATTGATTTAATGGCCACACCCAGCAAGTCCTGTTATTTTAATCTTGCATTGTCTTTGCACTTTGAAATTTCTGTGGCAAATATTAATCCCCTTTGCTGCTGCAGATGCTACAACTTCGGTACATGAATTAGAAGTTACCTCATCAGATTCAGTGATTTCATACCTCCTTCTGTTTGTCTCATACTATGTATCAGGAAGCAGACATTTTATATACCTCTTCCTACAGAATTATCAAAACTTGGTCATTTGAAAAGGAATTTCAGCGCCTGTTGATACTTTTATTGTTTTTGCCACAAAGACTTGTTAGCTATTTACACAAAATGCAACATGTGCAAAGCCAGCCTACTTGTGCACTGATCGAGTTAAAAACTATAGACAAAGGCTGTCACTTTGTACAATGTTATTTTAAAATGCACATAGTACGAAATCTCTCTTTAGAGCTGCATTACTACCAAAGCTTGTACTTGGTTCTTTGCAGAGTAATTAGCATACAGTGCAAATAGAGTTAAAGAATATGATGAGAAGTAATGACCCTGTGAATTAGGTTACTAAATTATAACTATATTATATAACTGATATATTATAACAGGGTTAGCATGCATGTCCTGTTCACTGTTATGGCTCTACCTGTAGCAGTTTTCGCTAGCTTCTGCACACTTCTCCAACAGTTTTAAGCATTTAACCTGGTTCAAGGCCACCTGCAGAAGTTATAAGCGAAGGCAGGCAAGAAACAGAATTGATTTGGAGGTAGGGACCAGAATAACATTTCTCATCCAATAAATTTATGAGAATGGGGAATTCCAGTTGTCACCTAGATAGCAGTTAAGAAAGGAGACAAGATTCTTTAACCAGAAATGCACCTAATACAGGAAAGAGTTCATGCCTTTGGGGCCTTGCTAATAATTTTTAGCCGAGACTACATGCCATGTAATACCCAAAGAAAATCAGTCCTGCTAGGCCAAATCCCAACTCCATCCTAGAGACCTTTGTGAGCCACAGATCTAAAGCACAAAGACAGAGTTAATGTCTGTACAACCCCTAAAAATGAACCTAGATTGCCAACTCGAACCACAAACCTCAATCTACATTCAAGGAGCGACCCATTAGGAAAGTAATTTGCTTCCATGTGGCCAGGTGATAAGGCGACGGTTGCAGCAAGATCTTCAAAGAGAAAAGATAGATGTGAGACTTACACCATACAAGGGAGAAATGAGATGATAATTAAAAAAAAAAAAAAACCAACAAACACCACCACCACCAAACCAAAAACAAACCTAGAGTTACTGGTCAAAGTCACAGGTCTGACCACAGGAAGATGATCGTATAGACATCCCCAAGTCCCTGTTCCACCATTGTGCCTTGGGGTGTTGGAGGAGAAGCCAAGTTAACAGTGTGGTTCCAGAGGGAAGCCTCTGGGCAGCAGCTCCCGAGCCTAATGCCGGACACAAACCCCACGGAGGGAGAGCGCGCCCACCTACACAACTAATGGCTCCTGCCGCTTGGAGCCAAGAAACTGCGTAGTCAAAGATTGGGTTTTGGTAAAACACGGGAGGTGGTTCAGGAAGCTGCTGACAGCAGACAAGGGTTAACCACTGGTGCTCAGCGTTATTAGATCATACCACATCTGGAGAGTCTTACTGCTAGGGCAAACATTAATCTTCAGACAAAGCTAAACATGCAAAATGAGATCTCACTCATGAGAAAAAATTGAAAGGGAGGTTATACACAATGAAAATAATCCCAAATAACTTTTGAAACTGAACTGGCTGAAAAGGGGGAGAGGAAGTTTTTCCGTAAGAAAATCCCTGCCTCTCCCAGCCAACTGGGATCAGAGTAGGCAGAAAAGTTTTAAGCTGAACCTTTCAATTTTGAAGCATTTCTGTGATTGATCCAAGTTTAAATTAAAATGATGCTTGTTTATAGAAATGTCCAAGCTTTCCTTATTCCCAGCACTGTACTTAAGTTGTGTTGATATAGATACTACATTGGATTATTTCCCTGAAGACATGAAAGAGAGCTAATGTAAATGCCAATTTAGTTTTAAGAATCCTGGGAGAGTAAGGCTTTGTCTGACTTTATTTATGAAAGCCCTTATATATTTAAGCAGTTTCAAGTCTGCTTTGTTAGGCTCCAACTTAAAAAGTAATTTGTTCATGTAAGAATATTCTGCGATTAGTATAGTCTGAGTGCGTTACAGGGGTTTTCTGGAGAGTAGTCATTTCAAAGGGGCATATACAAACCTTATTTCCATGGGAATTACTGAGTAGTCAGCCTCTATGAATGCCTCCCTTCATCAAAAAATAATGACATCATTTTATATGCGGCTTGACAAAAATCTGTGTTTCACGTATTCCCATCTTCATATTGCCTGCCTGGATCCACAGAGCTTGTTGTCCTCTTGCACAAAGGGCAGCATTTCCTAATTACGTGACTTCACACAAAATTAAAGTACATAACAAAATGGTGCACATGTACACTGGAAACAGCTGCTTTGGTGTTTAGATCTAAAATTCAAGAGGTCTTTTTTTCTGCACCTGGCTCCACTGTCCTTTGTTACTGGATGATCTCAACACACAGCAGTAGAGTACAGATATTTCATAAGGATTTCACATTTGAAGTCCACAAATTCTGCGTTTACACTTTCACAAACAGAAAACCATGGTAACCACTGCGATATCTAAGTATGGGTTACTGTACAGTTTATTCCATAATATCCATCCTGAGAAAAACAAAGAGTCAAGTACCTACTAATGTCTGCATAATAGGTTTAGAGCTCAGAATTTTAGGCACTTCGGACAGCTTTGAAGCAAGTCTAGCTAAATTGCATTAGTAATTGCAGAGGAACAATCAGTGACTAATTAAATCCTCTTTCTGGATACAGATTACTGGCTGAAGATTTATGTAGTATACACTATGCTGTGGTGTAGTCATTTGGATTAATTATTGTAATCACCAAGCAAGGATCCCCAAAACTGCCTCTCCTACGGTAAAGTAAGATCTAGGCTAACTACGATTTTCTAGTCTATGATATTCTTTGCAAAAGAATAATACAGAATTTCCATTAAAAACTGCAGCATTACTGTTTCAACCCCCATGCCTCTTCCTTTCAATTTCATTAGCAGCTCCCATTGACAAATGATAAACTAATAGTAGCTCTGTAACAGTGCAGCCAAATTGAACATTACTCTTGGATTAGTGAGAAAAGTCTTGTATCTACTGGCTCAAATCAAAGGACAGTAAATCAATGTTCCACTTTTGCACTGGTTACACAAGGGTAGCACTGATTCAGCTTTTACGATACTTCTCCCCACTCCAGTATACATCTATTTCATGCTCTAAATTGGCTATACCACCTTATTACTGTATTCCAGACATCTTCCAATGCAAGCTAAACAAAACTCAAGGCCCTTTGTAGGCCTTGAAAAGTTTCCTTGTAGCTTATACACCAAGTAAAGTAAGAGCAGAAAAGCTTTCCAGGTCACCTTTCACAGGTCCCACATAGATCCCCACACCACAGGGTCCTACAGCCGATTTCAGAGAAGCAGCACCAAGTAACAGAATAAATTGTTTATACAAGAATATAAGGGTGTAATTAGCAACTGTCCCAGGTAATTAACCTCAAAAATCAGACCTCCAAGGTCACCAAACGTATCTGTCACTCAATTTAAGTTTTATTTGTGTTTTGAACAGTAGCATCCCTTAGTTTACATTACTAACAAACCGAGTTCCCATGTCATTTCAACAATTTTGTAGAGATTGCTTCTATTTATAAAAAGGATATACGTGTGGCATGCTTGCACAAACATGGACAGTATTTAAATTAGCATCTTGAAAAGGACCTTAAACAAAAATAGAAAAATTGTTTGTATATTTATGTACAAAGGCTGAGAGGCCCATCCTGATATAACTGAGACACACTCATTCCCATTTCCATACACCCACATCCTTAATCTCTGCTCATTAGGAAAAACAGAAAGGGGGTTGCTACCAGCATAAATCACACACTGACTACAGCTGTGGATGGCCCATGTACAGGAATAACTTTCATTGCATTAGCTTTTCTGCCTTTAAAACTAGAGCTACAGTGAGCATTGAAATGCCACGGTGATGGCTGCATGCAGATAGCTGTGCATCCCACAGCTGAAGATGCCTAGCTATTTACTACCATCAAACAAAGATGATTCCTTTTCCCTCTCACAAACTACAGGAAGAAAAAGTATTCCTGTTGATAATAAACTTTGGGCTTTTTTCTAAAGGAATGAATTTTAATAGCTTTCAGAAGTGTTCTGTATTGCCAACTTTGCTGGTCCCCTTGGAAGCAAAGATGATAGAATCAACTAGTTAAAAGCAGTAAAACTGAGCTCTCTTCCAGCATTAAAAAAAAAAAAAAAAGAAAGACTTTTCACACTTCAGTTAAATGGATTTTCCTGTTGAGCTTGCCTGTCTTTTTATCTTGCAGGACAAGTTTGTCTAGATTCTCTTTACAAAAATTATATACCAAGATGAAATTGCCACAGCTTAAAAGGACATTTCTTTGTCATAACAAGACTAAATATTTTTCAGAAGCTGACATACATGACAACTGAGACGACTCAGGTCAACCTGGCAAGCCTGACCCTTTCTGGATCGCAAGTAGAATGGCCAGGGAGAACCTGCCATTAAGATGCATTTAAGATTGAAAATGTTAAAATATCTCAGGAGGCTAAACTGCACTACTTGAAATCAGTGTTTGTGAAGTCAGTTCTGAAATTCACCTAATTAAACTGATAGACACTTTTTTTGCACACCCTTTTTCCTCTATATAGTGTCATCTGCATGGCTGTCAGTGAATGTATACTTTGTGAAGCTGCTCCCTATCAGTTCCAGCAATTTCTTCATTTGGCGGGGGGGGGGAAGGAAAACAAAACCAACAACACCCCCCCAACCCAGAAATAGGTTAACACTCCAAGTAGTGAAGTATGGTTTGCAAAGAAAGTTCAAGACGGGGACGATTTGTTCTTTTTCACAATTAGCATTACCGATCTCAAATGAATCCCTAGAAGCGCTAGAAACAGACAAGGAAGATGAGCTTTGTGTTGCAAAGGCTTCAAAATTACGAGGATATCTGGTATGACTGTTCAGTTAGTATGAGGGGGAAGCGGATAAGCAGAGCGGTAGTGTTGCCATGTGCTTTCATACACACCGCAGTAAGCCTTGAACTTCTGGCATCGTAAGTCACAAGCAACAACCACCAGAGCTACACCCAAATCCACAAGCAGCCTTCAGCAAGTTATTAGGCAGAGGCCAAACCGTAAGAGGGATGTAAGATCACACTCCAAGGCAGAATTCATGCCGTCCAGCAGCATCTCAAGATTAAACAATCTGAGCTATGATCTTTATTTCCTTTTTTGTGCATCTGCTTATCAGCATCCAGTTCAATTTCCTCTAGGCTCGTATAAAATCTACCTGCATTACAGATGAAGCGCCATTACATCTGTAGTACACATTTTAAGTCACATTTGATCACTTATTCTGAATGAAATCAGAACACTGAACTGGCAGAAGTGAACATCTGAACATCTGGAACTGGAGTACACTGAAGTCCTCAAAATACTTCAGGTAAGAAAAAGATCTTTGGATACAAATCGAATTCACTAACGCAAAGATGATCTTCTATTAGCTTGACCTTTGCTAGTGACTAAATAAACCCAAGTCAAAAGAGCAAACGATGCTTTCCCCTTTTTTGATCTATGAACATATACAAGTCATGGGAGGATGAGATCTAATAGATAGTTCAAGAATTTTAGGTACACATATAATTACACTTCCATTAACTACCATCCAGAATGTTTACTATAGTTTTGAACTTTAAAATGCTATTACATATTTATTTTAGGGCTATTCCAGTGCAGGATCATATAAATGGGTCGGGGGAGTGCTTATGATTTAAGAAGTGCATTTTTCATAATATTAAGTGTATCTGAGTTCATCTATGGCTAACCTGTATGTTTAAGCCATTGCAGAAATGCTGAGTCTTTCTAGTTGATGAAATACAGTAACATGATGTACAAATGTGGGGGGAATACAAAAAATGTTTTTAAACATTCATGAATGAAGCTGAGCTTTCCTTCTTGCTAAGGTAAATCCTACTGAGTACAGTCTACCAGCCATTCTTCCTCCTTCTACCATCTGAATAGCAAGGGTATAGGCTATTTCTCATTTTCTTTCCATCCCTACTGTGACGTCAACTTCAGTTGCTCTTTTACACCAATTTGTCACTCCTTGGTTGTTTCCTGAGGGTTATTGATATTAAATTCCCCGGTGTCACAGACTGCATTAGAGTGCCAATTGCATATGTCTGTGGCGTATGCCTAATGATTACCTCCCATTATGACTTCTAAGAACAAAGTTGAAGTCTCATTTTCAGTATTGACTGAATGAGTTTTCACCTTACTTGGGCTTTCACTTCACCCAGAAAATTACCTATTTTATTATCCCATTTAAGGGAACGATCTACAGCAGCATTACTACCATTATATCAAAGAAGCAGCAGCACCTGGACCTCTGTTATGAATTACGTGTTTCTGCCGTACTTCAAAGATGCTCAAGTGACTGCATGCTACAGAAAACAGTCTGAAAATGGGTATTTTATCAGAAATTTCTAGTCTACAATATCCAGCGAGAGAATGAAGAGCTTTTTTTTCTCCTTACTAAAACGAGCCACAGTTTTTCCTTAAAGCCTTATGCCTTAGCTTGCTATGTAATCTATAGATACAGGCATTGCAGCTGCTAAGCTAACTGAGAGGTTCTCAGCACTAAAAACTACAGTAAGTAGCGCGATTTAAACAGGTGAAGAGAACTATTAGCTCCAGAGTAATAGTTCATTGGGTGACATTACACTTTACAGCATAAGCTTACTGACAATTAAGCTGCACTCTCTACTAATATGGAAGCTACGCAACCTAAAATAATGTGGGAAGTTCACAAGACTCAGGTTCTTTGTATGAACTGGATGAACACACTAAGGTTTACATCATAGCAGTCGGTGGTCCAAGGCATCAGAGCCCAGACTTCACTGAAATGGGTTAAATTGTTATCCCTAACAAAAAGCCTTACGAGAAATATGAAGAAAAAAGGTTTTGGTAGAAGTAAGTTCAGGTCTTCTACAACTGAATCACTCTGGATTCTTGCAATATTAAGAGGAAGTGGTTCTTCCTTTATTATGCCATTTTGATTTGTTCATATGTTAACCTAATCATTATATATAACATTATTGATATGTTCCTTCACAATGCTTAGAGTTAATGATTGTTTACTCTCCTACTGCGACAAATTAGACCACCTACTCACACACTTGTATTTATTATTAAAGGAACACACATGGAGAGCTAAAAGCCTGCGATAATACAACCACAATATTTAGTTGCCTTTCCAGGCAATAATCTTGATAGCTAAATAGTTTAGTTCCCCCTCATAAAACCAGAAGGAATACAACAGCGATACAGTGAATCCTAAATAGTTAGCTGAGGAAAAAGAATAAAGCAGAATCTATCATGGAATTTTCCCAAATTGAAGTGTAAGAGTATCACTGATCAACTCCACCATGAACTAATAGCAGATACTGTGTATTTCAAACACTGTTTATGTGCTGTTGTTTAGCAAAGTTGTTTGGACAAAAGCTAAAAAATAAAGACTACATGGCTAAAAAGCCAACCCTGGCCTTCAAGTTCAAAGAGCTTTTCATCTAGCAGAAGACACTCTGAACATGTGGCCCACAAACACGCCTAGGGAGAAAGCCAACTCAGAGCCTGTTTTTCATACACGTTACTCAGAAATGTTTGCAGTGCCCTAAAAGAATTTTTTCTGTTCAGTAAGTGGTTTTAAAAAGTTTTTATTCAATTTTTCCACATATATTAACCTCCATTATTCAGTTCCACAGCACTGAAGTCGCTCAAGTCCCTGATATCCCACTGAGCTGATCTGCACCCAAAATTTGGTATCCGAGTCCCATTCGTTATCAGTTTCATGTATTTATGCACAGGTAAGTTCATTAACAGACATAGCAGCCTTAAAGCTTAATGACACAAATAAGGAATCAATAAACACACACGTAAATCTTCATCTGATAAAGTTCTTGTGCTATGACAAGCAAGCATGGATTGAATCAGTAATACTGCTTAAAGCAATTTTAGGCCAGTGCCTCAACTGCTGCGTATTGGAAATCTACCTAACATCAAAAGAGTTATGCAAATCAACACCCCTGAAAATTCAGGTCTGTAGCAGCCTTGAATAACATTATCACAACAAGATGATCTTCAGGACACAAAACACTGCCTGTGGAAAAAGAGGAAAAAATGCAGATGCTCAGGAAAGGGGAAAAAAAACCACCACCACACAAAAGACACTAATCTCATGCATACTACTTGCTTTGATTCCAAGACAAAGATAGATTTTACTAAAACTGTTCAGGATAAAAAACAACTGCAATTCCATACAAATTTATCTGGGTATTTTTGAATGGACAGGACTTCAGATACTGCCTGACAACAGTTGCTCAATTATGTGTTACTTTTATTACACATGAGACTTGGCAGCAGCCGAGAACGTATGGCTGGGACAGTCCTCAAAAAATTTACTAACACTTCAAGATGCACAGGCCAAGTTACAATACGGAGAGATCCTAAAAATACTTCGTTTTGCATGTAATTATTCACTGATAACAGAGGGAGCAGAGTTAAGTTTGAGATTTGGTAATAGACTAAGGCCAATTGCTTCTTCTGTGCAGTAACAAATTCTAAAACGAACATCTCGGTTGATGTCCTGCTGCCAAAAGGATGTTTCAACAACAACTGTGTTACCAGGAAGGTCTTACATCACTAAGCGATTTGTAGCTCTACATTGGAAGTACCATGTGAAAACAAACGTACCGCTTCCAAAACAACCTTAGCATACATCCACTTCTCAAGATGCAGGAAAAATAAATGCTGGCACTAAGATCCCTTTTTTTGACTATGAAACCATTTAAAAGATATTCACACTACCAGTGTCAACCAAGTTCATCACAAAAGCCAACTTCTGTCTTGTGTTTCCCTGCGAGCACCAAACTGTAATTAGATGCCCAAATGATGAATGATAGGCTGATACTTGTACCAGTTCTTGAAACAGTATAATATCCTGAAAGGATTTACCAGTACTCCATATCAAATGCATTAAAAACAAGCAAGGAGAAATCAAGTCACGTTAAGTCAAGAGCATAACTCAGTGTCAAAATCTGTTCTGATTTAAGAAACTGTTAGACAAAACAACATTTGCATTTTATTCTGAAATCCTGCATTAAGATTACCGTACCAGCAACAAGCATTTTGAAACATCGAGAATCGTATCACAGCCAAACCAAGAAGGATAAAGACATAGACACATACTCCCACTGTTACACAGCCTTCTGCTCCTAACAGCTTCACTGAGCTCAGTTAAAAATCAGCAATGGCAAAACAAGGAAAATGGAGTTTCAAAGTAAGTGAAACACTAGATCTTAATATCCAATAGCGATCTTTTCACCTTCCCAAAAAGCAGCTTAGTCAAAGCTCTTTTCAGAGCAGTTTTGTAGCACCTCTCTCGAAATACCAACAACGCCTCTGCAGGGAAGCTGCCGTTACCCCAGCGAAGGAAGGGTTAGCAATCTACATAACTCAAGTTTACATAAAGGGAGAGGAAACAGAAAGCTAAAGCGCTACACCACTCACATATTAATATAACTACAGGAGATCTGCAAGCCGACTGCCAGAGCTCAATTTTTGCATTTAAGGGAGAAGGGAACAAAACAAGAGGAAAGAGGGAGGAGAAAAAAAAGTTTCCCCCTCCATCCTTCAGGCAAATCTAAATTTGTTCGTTAGATCCTCGGGCTTTTAGGGACAGTTACATAAAAATACGTAGAATCCGTAATGCTTAGAATAGGATTCCTTCCACTTCAAAAGGCTCTGCCGGCTAAGCCCCGAAACACTCGAGAGACTGATGGAAAAGGCCAGCTCTCCCTCATGAACCAGAGGAGACCTCGGCCAGGTGAAAGGCAGGCTGGACCCACGCCCGCGGGCGGCCGTGGCTGGAGATGGGTTTCTCTCCCACACACCAGCCCTGCTCGCACAGAGGGGGGAGAGGGGGCTGCGGCTAACGGGCGCCTTTGATGTACACGGCCGGCAGCTGCGGGAGCCCGACGGGGCTTACGTGCTACGAAATGGTGGATCTGACTGTCAGACACGTTCTGTGACAGGGAGAGGTAATAAGCCTCTGCGAACCGAAGCCGGGAAGGGATAGCGGGAGGCAGGCAGGGAGCGGGACCAGCAGCGGCAGGGCCTGGAGGAGCTGTCAAGCCCGGCCGCCTCCCCCCG
>NW_008823913.1:2150136-2152822 GCF_000699105.1 Pygoscelis adeliae
CGCCCCCGCGCCAGGGGTGGTTCCTATTCTCTGCCGGTTACAAGGGGGGGGGGGAGCTATTTAACAAGGCTCTCTGCGGGACGGTAAAGCTATTTTAACCGTTCGCTCCACCACAGTGCTCTAGAGGGTGGTTGCAAAATACCTCGGTGCTGCACTGCTGCAGCACCCTGCCGAACTCCGCGTGGAGGAGAGGGTCCTGTCGGGATCGGGGCCTGCAGCGGATTCGGAACCAGCCAAGTTGGAGGCAAACTGTGCATTGCTAGTTCAGTGAATAAAACCCTACCTTTTATTCAGCCAAACCTAGATCCACAGTATTAAGAGAACTGCTGCACTCCGCCAAACTTAGCTAAGATGAATAAATGAGTGCAAACATAATTGAAATCACACTATACCCTGTTCTTTAAAATCTATCCGGTAGCATCAGGAGGCAGAAATACGAGGTAATTTAAGGTAACATCAGAAAGTTCACCGAATCAGCTTTCCAGAGAGCACTGTGTGAATGGCTCCTCTGTTCACATTCGGGGGCACCACCCAGAACCTCTCCTTAGTCAGATGTAAATCCTCAGAGGGAGGAAGGGTTCAAGGCCACTCGGAAGCTTAGAAATCAAGACCGGGAGCTGCAGCTTGCCCCCTCACTCCTGCTTTCTTCCTCAGCTAATCCCCCATTAGCAGCTGCCAACATGCAGATAAAGTAACCACTGCATAAGACAACAAAAGCCACATTTGCAGCTTCTGTCTGGTGTTCTTAGAAGTAAACTTGCCCTAGAAGGCAGATACTCCAGTTCTGTTCTGAAAAAACATTATCAGTCCCCATTTTAAGAGACTAGATGAGCTCCATAGTCCTAGAGGTACTGAGAACAGAACAAGTAAAACCCCAAAAAAAGCAAGTAAGGGTCCTCAGCTTTGCAGTTTGCAACAAAACTGTGAGCATCAGCTTTAATATAAGCAAACCCAGCAAGTTCCAGCCTGAAGGCCTACGGTTATGTGAAATCTCAGCTTTTGCTAACAACTGCTCCCCCTCAAAAAAAAAAAAGAAAGTATTCTCTAGCCCTCTAAGAACAACTTTAAAAATGTCAGGTTTTATCCAAAAGGGATTAAAGCCAGAAGGCAACTTCAAATGAACTCCAGACTCAGGTTTTTTTGAGGAAAGGGAGGGACAACATCTACTTAAGTTATTTTTGAATGCTTGGGGGACATTGAAAGTTTCCTATGCTTCACTGTTCCTTGTCATGCCAGCTTATTGAAATAAATGATTCTTCAAATCCTTGTAACTCATCAAAAGGTCAACAACTTTACACAGAACCAAACTCCGCATACTGATCTGAAAGCCTTCAGGCGCATCTACACTAGCATGTTAAGTTGGATCAAAAGCGTACTTTGGAAGCAAATCTCTCGATCACCATCACTTACCGTGGTTTGATGCATAGTACTGAGTGGTCTCGAACTGCATTCCTTTTCAGCAAAACTAAGCCGGAAGATACATTTCAGGAGCACACCTAAAACACTCAGGTCATGAGTTAGCTTAGCACCACTTGCATGACATAGGCAGAGACTTTATCATCAGTTCAAGCCCTTTCCTCCTCCCTGCTCAAGCAGCATTCTTGCTGAAGCATTTCAGTTGCAAACAGAACCCTGATTATTTTTCCACTGATATTTTTATTTTAAACTGGAAAATGTTATCCTAAGAAGCATTATAGACCATTTATGAAGTTTGGCTAGCATCCTGTAACGGACAGCAAGAGACTTACTCAAATGCATTTCTTATGGCTTGAAAAGCAGTAAAGAAGTTATCTCCCCAGTGACGGTCAGATCTGCATTTTTAGCATAGACACACAAGTTTCCTTTCTAGGTGAGCAACAGAAGCATCCTGTCAAGTTTCTAGCAGGAGTTTGGAAGCAATAAGCACAAGTTCATTTTAAGATACAGATTTGGAGGTTGGTGATTTACTTAAATTTCATTCTTTTTAAGGACAAAGCCTTTCTGGGACAGTAACATTCCTGAACATGAACACAGGAGTTATTCTTAAGGAGAGTATTCCTACTCTGTTCTCTGCACCTCATTACTTCCAATTGTACTTTCCTATAAGGATTCTCGCCTCTCTAGACAGTCTGGTTCTCAAAGGCAGCTTTGCAACTGGGGAGGACTCAGTGCTCCTGCTCCTTCCACCCTTCAGAATGATTTTCCCTTTATCACTCTGACACGCTAATGCTTCTAGTTGAAGATGTCCCTGCTCATTGCAGGGGGGTTGGACTAGGTGACCTTTAAAGGTCCCTTCCAACCCAAACCATTCTGATTCTCCACAGTGTCACAGCCCCATTTAGAGGGCCAACCTTTCAAGCCACTCATGTTCTGAAGGGAGGCACTCAGCAGCAATTTTTTTTTTTTTTAAAATCTCCCACTCATGCAGCACTCAGAGAGAGGGACACTAAAGATAACAGTGCAAGTATGTGGTATCAGGGCACAAAGAATTGTAGCTTTCATAGCAACAAAAAAGGCGCATCTCCAAACCTCAACTGATCTTAAACATCACTGTGCAAGCCTGGTCTGCGCTGCACAGTCATCCTGTGGACCAAGACACTTTCACTGTGCAATAGTGCAGTCATGCAGAACCAGCATTTCCAGAAGACGGCTGAGACATTCCATGTTACAAGGTGTCCTGATTTCGGCTGGGGGAGAGTTAATTTTC
>NW_008823913.1:2153079-2169720 GCF_000699105.1 Pygoscelis adeliae
TGACATCATATGGTATGGAATATCCCTTTGGCCAGTTTGGGCCAGCTGTTCTGGTTGTACCCACGCCACCCCCCCCAGCTTCTTGGTGGCAGGGCATGGGAAGCTGAAAAGTCCTTGACTAGTGCAAGCACTGCTCAGCAACAACTAAAACATCGGTGTGTTATCAACATCATTCTCATCCTAAGTCCAAAGCACAGCACTGTACCAGCTATGAGGAAGAAAATTAACTCTATCCCTGCCAAAACCAGGACACGAGGCTACAGAGTTACGCAGAATTGTGTTTTGAGATTTTTTTTTTCTGCTGCACATTGTAGATTACCTGTCAGAAAGCAATAAATTTCTGTAATTTGGTGTCCAACAATTCCCACAGTTCACCTCATTTCCTTCTCACTAACGTTCCAGTTCTTGAAAATGGTCTATTTTCAAGACAGCATAAGCACTGCTGAGCAACATTCAATCTCACTATTAAACAGCAAGTGTATTTAAAGCCATGAGATGACTACCGTTCAAACAGTAAGGATGTCTGAGGAGGACTTGACTAAAGCAGAATAGGCATGTCTCAGAGTCACTCTCCTGGAACACCTTTATTTCAAGGACTGTAGTTTCTGGATTCATACTACCTGATTAGCGTGCCAGAAGATTTTGGCAGCACTGAGGTAAATTAAAGATTTAGTGACTACCCAAAGAACTAATACAGCTACAAAGAACAATCTAAAAATAATCTGGCAGAGCATGGCTAGTAATTGCATGTCTTTTTGCAAGATTTTACTCTGAAGTTTTACCTCAAAAGAGACAGGGCCAACCACAGAAGCTGTGTTGGAGCCACATGCCAGGGTACCATTCTCAAAGCTGGTAAGGTGAAAGGAAACTCATGACAGAGCAAGCACCAAGAAATCTTGATTGCTGTGCAATTTTCATATCAAGTCATGGCACTAATGCTAGCTGGAAATCTTAGCTACGTGGTTAAGAAAATTCTGTCATTTTGCACACTTGGAAGTACTGAAAATCCCGGGAATCTTTTATTGGTCACTGGGCAATTTAGCTTCTAGCTCATATTAGCTGCTGTCATTAAACAATGACCAGAATAGTTAATTCTACTTTTCTTACTGGATTTGCTTACTACAATAAATGCATTTGCCAGTCCATGTAGTACCGGTGACCTGCGAACTGTTCAGGGTCACCGGCAGGATCCTGAAGGATCAGCAATTAGGTCCTTAGTAAAAGCTCTTTTTCCCTCAAACTGGCAGTGCTCAGTACAGAGGACATCTGGATCATTGTGCACAGCATAGTGCTGGCAGAAAGTCCAAGCAAGGCTAGACAGTTCCGGATACAAGCCAGGGCTAAGTTACCCATTGGAACTTTAATAGGACAATTTTGATTTAGTTGTTCAAGTTTATTTGTTACTAGGTATATCAAGAAAATATTGCCTAATAATGACTTTTCAGTAGCCTAAAGAAATATCCCACATAATTTTCTAGATTCTTCCAAAAGATGTTTTCCATGGAATAGCATTTGCTATCCATGGATAGCATCCATGTCACGTAACACCTATTTCCTAACTGCAGTGATGGGGCATGTCAAGTTGCATTTATTATGAGACTTTGATTACTTTTTTTTTACAGACCGATTCCTAAACCATCCCCCCACAAGGAACTACTTACATGAGAATAACATAGGCCTCTGAATAGTTTTGAAGATTCACCAACCACCCTGTTTAAGACCATTAATAAAGTGTAATTCTCCTCTACTAGGATGAAATATCACTCTAAATGATGCTGCTGAAATTCAGAAAGCCAGTGATTCATGTACCAGCAAACAAATTAAGATATTAAAACTGATAAGCACTATTTGTATGAAGCAATGTAACTTTAATTATACCTAGTAGAATAGTCTTGAGAAATATCCTCCAAAGAATGCAAAATATTCAGTCATTTTAATGTCCAATCCATCTTTGTGATGTTTACATAGCTATAATTGCTTTTATGGAAAGACAGCATTAGAAAACTTTTGGCTACTTGAAACGAGGACAGCCAGCACAACATAAGTAGGCAAGAACTTGTGACACCATTAGCTTCTCCGTTAACTCATAAGTAAATTGCACATCTTGACACCACAGTTAATATCTACAATACAATTAATCAGCTGATGTAAATTTGTAGAGTCAAGACTGAAACAACAACAAAAAGCTGAACTTCTCCAGCTTGAAAGTTGAAAATAAGTTTAAGACTATAAAGTTCATGAAATACTTGCAGTAGTCAGATACCTTCCACAAAATAAAGTTTGCTGCACATAACATCTAATCCAGAATTGTGCTAGCACCTGGTTTGTACTTAAAACATTTGTCATTGTATTGGTTAAAAGCATAACATACAAACTGTAGTCCACAAACCCTAGCTTCACCATGAATACCTAAAAAAAGCACTTCTACAAATGTAATCTAGTTAAGGATCTAATGTAGGTTGCATTTTCACACAAGTCTTTCAAGTATGAACAGGTCTGAAATCAGTGGTTAATGTCTAATGTGATAGAAGTGGACAAAGATATTCCATGCTTAAATTTGCATATTGGAAAAATATACCAGTGGTCATAAATCTGATGCAGAACTGTAGATACTAGTAACTATTCAACTCTTAAATATGAGGGTTTTTTGCTCCTGTGCTTGTGAGTTTTCACAACTTCAAGAATTATTTCCTTATTATTGGAAATATAAAATTGCACAAGCTGCTTACTTGAGAGCATCTTGTTTTCACATGAACTACAGTCTGAGAAATCACTTACATGTACAATCCACTCTACAGCTGATTACTTCAAACTTTTCTTCATCAAGCAAAATAATTCTGATGTTGCAGTTAGTTTTTGTTACCTCCTGACTCTGAAAATGATACATTGTCAAAGATTTAGTTAAGGTTAGTGAAAGACTGGTAATTCCTCTTATTTCTATTTTATAGAGTAATTCTAGCTAAATCTAATTAGGAAGACCTTTAAAGTAAATTCTAAATAAACCATTGTAAAAGCAAAAATTAAAATCCTTTATACACACCTCACTTCACTAAACTAGTGCAAGTTTACACATAGACAAGACCTCAGCAATTTAGGAACACTTTGAAATTAGTTTAGCTAATCAAAATTAAGACACTAGCTTGCCATAGACAGCTTAGAAAATACAGCTTGCTAGAAACAAGCTGGACCAGCCAGAACAGATAGGCGTACTGGGAACAGAAGGGCAAAAATTAAGACGGCTACAGAGACTTAATTGGAGAGAGGCTTGGGTTTGTTTTAAGTAACCACACCACTGTTTAAGTACTCAGCATTGAAAGCTGATGGCAATCTGTATGGGAGACCAAAAGAAGAAGAAAAAAAGAGGCAGTTCCTAATGTTATCTCCCCTACAATCTCCATTTCTACACAAATAGTTGCAATTCAATATTATTACGGTATCAAGTCGAGTTTCCTGAACTCTGAATCAGATAGTCTTTAGAGGAAAAGTTTCTAGTTAACATTAAACTTTTTCATTAGGTTATTCAAGAGAATGCACTGGGAGATGAAGCAGCGTGAGGCATAGCACTTCTGTTGTGGGAAGCCAGAGTTCAGCATGACTCGTCATTAGCCATAAAGCACAGCATCCACCTTCCAGGCCTGACATTCTCAAACTGGGAAGTCCATACTCTGAACTGGTACAGCCGGTCCGGGCTGCAGGTGCTCCTGCAGTAGCAGGCAACAAAGTACCGCTCAGGCTGCGGATGCTTTCTGAACCAAATACCTCCCCACACATCTACACAGAATACCAAGTGAGAAAAGAGATGGTATACCTGCAAACCTCACCCCTCCTCCTCCTGTGCACAGCCCTATCACAGCTCTGTCCACGGTGCAGGTATATGTACAAACGAATCCCTCATTTTTCAGTTAAATCCTTCAGATTTTTAAATTAAACAAGTTCCCAGACATTTAGTAACAACATTGAAAGAACTATTCACACTCATATTTTTGCCCTTTACACACAGGTATTTCTTGAGCATGTTGCATCAAAAATAATAAAGATTCACAACATTCTCATGTCTGCAGAGCGTTAAGAAGAATTTTAATTTTCTGAGTTTTTGGTATCACAGAGAACTTGTGTTTGATACAAGCTACCTTATTACACAGGAAAAAGAAAAAATCATCATTTACAGTGTTAAAATACAACAAATTGGGGTGTTTGCAATTTGTGAATGAGACATAGTATCACCAATACAAGCTTATTCCTGGAGGGAAAAAAAAATCTATTAGTGTAGTCTTCAATGTAATTAACATGGGATTTAGAGAGAACTATTTTGAATTCATTTTTATAATAAAAAAATTAAGTCTATTTTCTTAAGAGCTTAACTACGTGTTAAGAAGATACTATTTTGATGCTCATCAAAATTTAACTATTTCTAAGTTAAATTCATTAT
Source organism: Pygoscelis adeliae (assembly GCF_000699105.1). Taxonomy (NCBI): domain Eukaryota; kingdom Metazoa; phylum Chordata; class Aves; order Sphenisciformes; family Spheniscidae; genus Pygoscelis; species Pygoscelis adeliae. Next base: position 2,157,509 of record NW_008823913.1, read on the forward strand.
TCAGGTGTCCTCAGACACTCATCCATCCAGTTTTATGCACACAAAACCATTAGTACCAACAAAGGCTGGGATATTAAGCCTGGCTATATAGCATCTTTCTGCACTTGAAGCAAGCAGAATTTGTACAAATGGCAGACTTTAGCATCTGACAATGCTTTACTAATCCTATTCTGGTTTCCATTTTTACCAAAAATGGATTAAAACCTCTTAAAAATCTTCACCTGTACTTTCTGTAAGATTCAGCCATATTCTCAGTAACGCTGTTATTGAAGTTAGAAGTGCTTAAAGAGACTTTATTCTCCAGCCAGCTGCATTAACGAAACTATATTCCCCATTATTTTAGTCTACATTGGTACATGCTAGGAGTTACCTTGCCTCACTGGGAGTAAAAGAGAAAGTAGCCACTATTCAACTGCAGGTGTTAAAATAGCCTGGAATCCAATTTGTCTCTAGAATCCTGGAGACAAATTAAGTCTCAACACACCCCTATAAAGTGCAGAAATTAAAGATTCAGTGAATTTCTGTACTGCTGGAACACTGAATTAGTAAAGTTTCTGCATGATCCATTTTTACTGACACAATACCTTCAAACAGGTTCAGATGTTTAAATCACACTGAAGTTATTGCCATTTCAGAAACAAGTATAAGGCAACCGACATATTTTGGTAGTTGCCCACAAATTCATGCAGGAACTTTTGCACTACAAGCCTACCTTTTTGCTGAAGGACTATTACAATTTTTGAGCCAAGTTGTTATTTTAAGACTCTGTCGCCTGAGGAGACAGGTCAGGTTCTACCATCTCAATAACCCTGTTAACAGTGAAGACTGTGGGAAAGCATGAAAACCTGGTGACCTGGGCAGGGAGGACAAGACTACTCTACGTCAGCTAGAACTCAAGAATACTCAGTATACAGTAAGCTACAAAAACATTTCAGGGACATCTCTTGGTAGTCTATGTTGCATACAGAAAAGTTTACCATTAGAATAACTTATACAAAAAAAGCCTTATTTCACTGAGATCAATTTTAAAAATACTTACTGCTTTTTAATTTGTAGAACAGCACACCTGCGGCTTCTAAAGTGACCAGAACATTGACTAACCATCCTTTAGTCTAGAAGACTAAGACATTCTTCAGCCAAACGCTATCCAGAGAAGTTATTTTACTTAGTGGTCCCTCATAACTTGGCTCTTTGAGATTGCAGACTTGCACTAAGGATGGCTGTAATCCATGAACTGTAAACATGGATCAGTTAACCTAAACAGGAATGGAAACGTCTTGAAATCATTTAAGCATGCATGAGTAAGTAAAGAGGGGAATAAGAGAGGGTAATAAAATGAAGCAGGAGTAGTCAATATCTAAGACTAAGACAAATTAAGTCATTCAAGTGTTTCCTCCCCTCTTCTGTACAGTGTTTGATAGTGAAATCAAACTCACCCATTTTGCTGCCTTCACCACTTTGCCCCTGCAGGCTAAAAATGCATTCCCAGCAAGAGTTCTTTAAATAAAAAGCAAATCCTTTAAATGAAAATTTAAATTTATTTTGAGATTTTTAAATGTCATTTCTATCAATTTAGACACGCTGTTTGACATTATCAGATCAGAGAATTTACAGTGACTCACGGATAAAGATTTGGTTTTTACATTCAAATGTTAAGTACTTCAGAATAGCTTTGTCTTGTTATTCCCAAACCAGAAACACTAAAAAGCATTTTATTTTGCCTTTCAACCATCTTTGTTAATTAACAGACTTTTAATATCTGCTGTACTTGAAAGGGAACATGCACAACACCAAAGGAATTGCTTTGTTTGAATTAAGCGAGTACCTTAATTACAGTTCCAGATTTAAGACTAGTTCATTGTAGCATCAAAAGGCAGTGCTAAGTAGAAAGAGAAGGTTTTTCTTTTTTTTAAATATATTTTCCTCAGGTAGACTGCAGAGCCTCACCTACTTGGAAAGCCTCTTTATGAAGATAAAAAGGTCTTGCTGTCCAATGTTAACATCATACGGTCTTAAAGTTTAGAATTCCATTGCTATCCTAACGCTATCCTTGTATTAGTGGTTAACAATGAAATTCAATTCATCTATCAGAATTAAAAATTGTGTTGATTTTATTGCTTACTATAGTTTATCTTCCTACTCTTTAGCACTAACTTGAAATCAGATAAACAGAAAACATTTGCAGGGAAGGGATTTGATCAGTTTGCCCATTTTGGCAAGGAGAATGCCCCTCAAGTGTGTACAACATAGTTAACTGTTCCAAAGTGAATGTCAGACCGCCACTCTCCAAGAGGGACAGCCTCCCACCAGGCATCTTAAAAGTTCAGAACCCCTCCAATTTGTAAAAACAATGCAAGCTCCAAAGCCCTGAAAAAAGCTTATAAATTTTAGAGTACAACTTTTATGATATGCTGACACAGGGAATCTCATAGTAAGGTACTCAAACAGTGAAGATTCCTTTATATACACCTTAGTAGGCTGCTGCTGCCTTCAGTCAGCAAGTAGCACATCATGGAAGATCTGGAACCACAGCAACAACTCTGTGCTACAGTCAAGCATTTGTAATATTAACAAATTTGAGGAGGGGGGTGGGGAGCGGAGATTTTGTTTTGTAAGAGGAAAATACTTCTCAAGTCTCACATAATACATTTTCTCCCCCACCTTTATTTTCACTGTCTGATGGAACATCATCAATAGTGTGCCAGGAATGTTCTATCGCCTGATCCCAGAAGTCTGCTGCATTTCAAGAATCACAGGCACATTCCCTGCTCAGGAACACACAGCAGAAAAAGTGTGAAAGGTCTGTTATATTAGTTTTAGAAGCCATATAAGAAACATGTATGTAATCTTAATCTTTCCTGTTGGTAAAGTCTGTTAACCTAGTTAATCCACAGGTATGATGATATGTATCTCAACACCGAATGAAACAAGTGTAATAAGCCTTTAAAGTATATAGAAAACTCAGTTCTGTCCTCTGATGCTGTTTTCAAGTTTGTTTTATTCACTCGTTTGGGATGACTATAAATAAGTGTTTCCACTGTGGAAAAGAAAGTTAGCACAGTACATTTTCATGACTGGGGAATGGATTTTCTGAAGACATCTTCAAAAGGGCAAAAGCTTAGAAAAAACAACCTGAACGTTGAATTCAGTTCCTTATAAAGTCCCTTGTAAAAAAAAAAAAAAAAAAAAAAAAGAAAGAAAAAAAAGTAAAGGAAAAACTGCAAGGCCCAGGATGATTTATTGCTTTTCTTCAGTTTTTTCCTTGGTCTCTTTCTTCTCAGATTCTTTGCTCTCTTCCTTTACAGAAAGCTCTTCTAGTTTTTCAGCAACTTTATCAGCACTATCATTTTTGTCTGTGCCTGCTAAGAGATTGATTAGGAAAAAAGGTTACATACAGGCAGTAATGGATTTTCCTGTTACAGGGGAAAGAGCAGAGAAGTGGAGGGCGAGAGGGGTGGGGAGAGACAGCTGGTATTTAGAGTAAGAACAGAAGTAAAGAAATTCTCCACTGAGCACTGGAGTGATTAATTCAATTTCTTTTCCTTTAGTAACTACCCCAGATGTCAGAATTCAAGAAATTCCACTTGCATATTTTCATCACTAAATGAGGGCCTAAATCATAGTGACTGAGAAACACGTAACATTTGGTCAGCTTTGCTGCTACCAGTAACAGACTCTATAGAGTGTCCAGTGCAGTAAGTGTCTCGGGTCCCTAGCTTCTTGCCTGTCTTAATCAAAAAAAAAGTCAAGTTCCCCAGTTTGAAACTGGGGAATAGGAAGTTCTTAAGACTGAAAAATTCCGACCTAAATATCTTGAAGAGCGTTGACTGCACACCATTAGTAAGTGTTTATTTTACATGGTGAGATATCTTGTCACATAGGCAATTCTACGAGGTGGTGTGTTAATCTATTCAATAAAAAGACCTGTGAAGAAATGCTACAACTTCATACACGTTAACAACTATAAACATTAAGTATTCTACTTGCATGACTACATATTTGTGGGATTTGGGCAGGGGAACTGGAAGGAGGAAATATCACCGCGATTGCAGTGTTCACAGTTCATTTGTGTAGTATGAACCAGACATGCTTCCTTAGTAGCCCTTCCAAAAAAGCAATGTCCCAACAGCAATTGTAACAGCCTTCTACAAGAAAGAAGGCAATTGTCACTCCTGTGAACTATTACTCTCGCAGACAGAAAAAGCACCTGAACTGAAGGCTGCAGTTCAGGACAGAGTGAGTCTGCTAAAACACAGTCATACTCCAGGGGGCTACAACCACTCAAAAAGCTAGAAAAAGTGGCACGGTACTACACTTAGACTTTTAACCTTACCTTTCTTTGCTCTCTTGTCTACTTCATTCCTGCATTCTTCAAATTTTGCCTTGAATTTCTGTGCATCTGTTTCAGTAAAGACAGAATATTTTTTCCATTAGTTTTACCTCCTTGCAACATTGAGTACTTCCAATCTTGAGGAAAGATACCTGAGGAGAAGTTTTGTGTAAACAAAACTTGTAGGCACTTAGGAAGTAATCTAGTTTAAAAAAATCATAGAAGATGCTATGAAAAATTCTTGAATCACATCTTTGTGCAGAAACAGTTTATTTTCTTTAGCAAGTCTATTAAAGCAGCTTATTTTGCAAAATATTTAAAACATAATGCCAGAAGGAGCTGTTTTGTAGTCATTGCAACTCCCAGCTGTCCCTAGCCTAAAGGAATAAGAATATGATGTCAGACACTGCTAATACAACTATCTGTGTGCAAAAGACTGAAGATTAGCTTTGAACTACTATCCTTGTCAGCTACATTATACCCTAAAAGACCTCCACATTCTCACCATAACTTAGGGTTCTTAGCATCAAGAACAAAACACAATGTTTCATTGGTACAGCATTGAGATTCAATACCCAAAGGCCTGGACTCAAGCTATTCCTGACTACAATAGCTAAGGAAGCATTACCTTCATTGTGTTTTGATCTAAGCCACCACTTGATTTCACAGTCATTCCAAGCAGTTTATCAAGTTACAATAATGTTTCTACAGAAGCAATACAAGCAACAAGACACAAAAGCGGATCAGGAAAGGTACTTTCTAACACCAGAACTATAAAGGTAACTTGGTATGCCAATTTGGTTTGAATGACCACATGAGGTCACTGTTGCCCCACAGGAATTCAGAAGCCGCTATGAAACTAGTCCAGGAAGTATTTGCATCAATTCCTTTTCAAGTATCTCAAAAAGGAAAGACGCTTGAAGGGCACACTTATGTCTGTTCACCTGTCACCTTCTTAGTCAGTACTGCAAAGGGTAAACAGGCAAAGAGGACTACTCCCTCAAGACAGAACACTCATAAGCTGAACAACTTCTACCAGAAAGAGGGAAAGACTTTTCAAAGATGAGCAAATAGTTACCCAAAACCTTTAATTTCATATTTGATTAAGAAAGAAGCAAGCACTAAGCAGGTGGATCAGAAAGATTTATTTGGCTAAACAGTATGATGTTGGAGGCTTGAGGAAAAGGAAGCAAGCAAGATATACCAAGTTCTTCCCAGATGTAGGCAAATCCATCTAGTTTTAAAATATACAGCCACTTCATTAGCCATCTAGCATGCAGGGAGAAGAGGTGGCTAACACACTAAACTTGTGCAAAAATGGTAAAGCAGGAAACGCAATAACTTCTTTCCTCTTTCATTTTGCTTCTTTTTTCAAGAAAAAAGCCCACTTCTTTGATTCAATCCTAAGGCATTGGGAAATCTACACAGTCGTTCAGCTCTACTATCTGATCCATATGTAATTACAGACCTACTTTCTGTTCTGGTAGTCAATGTAGTCACTCTAGAAAAACCCACCACCTAGTATAATAATTGGGTTTGACTAGCACTTTTCACTGAGTGTTCCATTTCATCAAAACAAAGATACTACATACTTCATTTAAAAAAAAAAATCAGATGTTCTGCTAATGCAGGTGGACCAGAAATCTCAGGTCAGTATTTCCTTGTTTCTAATGCAAAAAATGTAATCTTAACTACAACTGAGCACCTGAGATAAATGAAAGCAAGCTGCATGTATTAATCTCTACCCCACAGTAGTACTGCTTTTAGTTTTATTCTAACTGGCATTACACTTGCATGAAATGGCTTAAGTTAAAAAAAGTGCCTAGGGCAGAAAGCTCTAGAATTACTACTGGAGACCTAATTATTACACTGTTTGTCAACACGTATGGTTAAGTGATTAACTGACTTCTCTCAGTTAAAGCAGTAATTAGCTAACACTACCATGCAGCAGTAAGATGTAGCATATCTACAACAGTGGTTTACAGTAGTGTTTAGACATGTAGTGTAACATAACAGTATACAATCAACGTAAGTTCAGTGCCAGTCCACTCACTCTCTGCATTTAAAAATCGGATTGCCAGAAGTTCAGGCTTGGGGCTTTCATCTGCAAAGTCAGCATGTGTGTTCCAGACCCATGCCCTGTCGCTCCCAGCATTAGGCTTCAGCTCCATTAAGGGTGTGACTGAAAAGAAAGCATTAAAAGATGTTCGCAGCACAATAGTAAATGTTTTCCACACCAGCCTCCATAAATCTTACTGACAACTGACTGCGATGGTTACATAAAGCACTTTACACAGAATTACTTTTGGATAAATAGAAGACAATGGTGCCCATATATATTTTTCCTTACGTCCTCAAATAAAATGATGCAAGACCATTACTGTATAAAAGAATGCTAGATTCCCTATTGTTAAGAAACTGAGAGTTTAATTCAACTCTTGTTTAAAACAGATGACTGTGATACTAAGAGAGATGCAGTCACTAAGCACAACGCTGAAGAACAGTCGAATGGTTTAGGAGGAAAAGGCATCCAGGCAGACAAACAGCATTCATTCTTCTTTTGCACACTGAAAATACTACATACTACAAAAAAAAAATTTAAAAAAGCATTATTCCTACAATTAGTCATCGAGTCAGGTTCATTTCTCTCCCATCAGTTTAAAGCTCTACTACAAGGTATTAAAGAATTCTGCAGTGCTGCAAGATGTGCACAGCATATTTTTCAATCCCTTCATTCCTCCCCAGTACACGGAGCCCTTTCCCTCCAAGACACTATAGACTGATTGGAGGAGTTGGAATGTTACTTCTCATACTACGCTAAGACTTTTTACATTACACACATGCAAAGTTTAAGCAGGGCTTTTTTTCTCCCCAACCCCTGGGTCCTTTGTTTAGTTCGGAAGAAATGTGAAGTCTACTCACTTTCTTCCATTTTTTAAATTTAGAGATCAAATTACATTTTGTTTCATTTAATGTTTTGCAAAAATGAAAAGTCCTTTTGTCTGCCTATGAGTCAGCAGAAATTCAATAAAGAAATCTATACTGAAAGCAGTTTTTCCTGGGAAAAAAACCAGTTTTGACATGAACACTATAAATTTATCAATTCTGTTTTGCATATGCACAACATTTCTTTTCCTAAACAAAAGGGTTATTCTTACTGGTTGGTGACTACACTGCTTTCATATTTGCCATTTCATTTACTAAACAGGAACACCTGTATCCTCCGAACAGCCTGACTCTCTGACGAGATCTACCCAAAGAAAATAAGCATTATTGCTTCTGACTTCAGATTTGTGTTAAGTTACTTCAAACAAGTTATTTCAAGTTATCTAAATGTAGTTTAACTCCACAAAGTACTATATACAAGTCTTCATATAAGAACCTGAGTATTACCAAAGCAAGCAAGTAACAAAGTATTACCAAATTAGTCTACTTGTTGCTAGTTATATTGACTTTCAAGTCTGTCTTGCCCTTTCATGTTTATTTTTATTCAAAGCGGATCAAAGGAACAAACCTCTCCTGCTCCATCAGCTCTCAATACGCATTCTTTTTGAATGAGTTCGCTGAATATACCACGTTCATTTCAGTTTATTTCACAAGCAGAGAAAGGCAGCCACGGATTAGTTTAGCACCTCAGTATCTGTTTTCTGACGGTTAAGCAATCGCTTCTACCAATTCAAACATTTAGCTCAAAATAGTAAATTATTACATGACTGCTTATTTCTCATTCTTTTATGAAAACAAGCCAGCATACATTAATTTCTTATCCTCAACAGTATTAAGGCCTGTATTTTCTACACTTTATTAATCATTAAAAAACCACACACACACACCGGGAGCAATCACATAATATCTGTCTATCCCAGACAAATTTTAAAGTGTCTTTAGAACGCTATCAGTCTGAAGAAAAAAAACAACTTTAAGACTCAGCCTTGCAGGCAATCACCAAAACCAACTACAGCTTCTTCCCATTAATAAAAATAAGCACTCATTGATTTTGAGGCTTGTAGCCTTGTGTGCAGAGCAAGAGACAACTATATTTACAGTCTAATATAAATTTGATGCCTCTTTAAAGACATACAATAATTCTCTAGCTGCTACTAAAAAGCCACTGAGCTCTTAATCTACAATGTACAATTCTACAAGCTTATTTTTTAAAAACAAAAATAAGAAGTATAGCAACGTATAACATACTGTAATGGTTTGCACAGATTTTTAGGGTTTTATCCCTCCTCATGAGGAGGCGAATTGTTCCCTTCTCCTTGTGTTTCAGGAGTTTTACATCACCAGTTCCTCGTTCTTTCCATTCTGGAAGGTCATTCTCAGATGCAAATCGGAATAGCTTTGCTCGCCTTGAAGAAGAGAGAATTTAAGAAGTTAGCCTGCGTGCAGAAACATTTATTGAAACAGCATACTCGACTGAGCAGTATGGCTGTTTTTTTAAAAGCCACACACAAGAAAGAAAACAATTCCTTTTGTAAGTTTCCCTGTTCTACTTCAGCATGCAAATTTAGAAACTGATATGATAAATTCAAATTTAATAATAAACTATTAAGAATTATGTAATAGCTATACTAAAATTCAACAGGTTCTGGACACACATTTGGGGGATGATAAACATATTTGGTGTAGGCAACCTTTTAGATTAAGGTAGCTAATTAACAGGTTTTGCTATAGCTAGAGTTCTTTTATATATATATAAAGAATACAACTGCTACATCTAACCAGCAGTATTTATTAATTCAAGAAATTGAGCAGCTTGAGGCTAAGTGAAGACTCCTGTATCATTCCAAGCCCAATGTTTGATCAACTGTTAACAAAGTGCCCCACCCTCTACAGTCACTCATTTCCTTTTAACTCCAAAAACCTAGTTGTTGCTATTCTTAAATCAGGAATAAAAGCAGCTTAGTGCTGCACTGCAGTGCAACGTAACTGCTTCAGAACATTACTGCTTAATCTTCCAAGATGCCAGCAGGCCAAAAGAGAAACAGGAGTAGTTTGGGACATTAGTCAGAACTGACCCAAGAGACAGTCTGAGCTCTGCTAGTGAGGAGTTTAAGACACTGCTATAGGAAAGGAAGCACCTGCTCACACTACAGGATATACAAAAAAATACACTTTTATAGAAAAGAGCAAGGGACAGGGACTTGTAATAAGCCAGGTCCTTCAAGAGTAGGTGGCAGATGTTGGAGCAAGCTACTCTAACAGATGCTCTGATGCAGATGAACTACTTTGTTCCAAAGCAAGTCCTTCCTTCCAAGTCCAGCTGGCATTCAGTAGGCGATTCCCCTAAGTTTAGCTATCAGAACAACCAGCATCCAAAAAAAGGATTCCTTTCCTCCTTCACCCCTTTGTAGACATAAAAATGAACCTACAGAGCACTGGAACGTACACTATTATTTCCCCCCCTCCTTTTTAAATAAAAAATTTTTCTTTCCATTCGATTCTGCACATCACATGTGCAGAGAGGCCTAATGGTCAGAGAGCTCACTGCGCCACTTGTCAGAAACTGACCATCACTTTAGTTTTTACCAGAAGCTGTATAAGGAGAACCCCAAATCTCTCTTCCAGATGAACAATACCTGTCTGCGATTAAGTAAAAGCAGTATTTTTTAAACCTATTTAAAGCAAACACATCATGGATCAAATTCAAAACTCTTCTAAAGCCTTTAGCCTACATGTTTGTTCAGGCAGATCACACATCTTAAGCAAGCTATCCTGATTTGACAATAAGCCCAATCTAAGGATAAAACTCTGTTTAAGACAACAGAAAGGTACTGCCACAAATGCCCCAATATTGTACTGCATCTATTGCTTTTATTGCTTCAGTATATCATACATCACCCTATACAACTAGGGATGCACGGCAGCAACACTATATACATCTCATTCCCCCTCCCCTCCCCCCCCCGATACTCGTTTTATACTGTGATTACACAATTTCAAACCTCTAATTATTATCCAAGTTAACGTTTTCTTTTAGGCCAAACAATAGTAAAGCCAGATTTGTAATATCAGCTCCCTTCCATTGTTCCAGACTTCAGAATTTCTTGGGACATTATTATCAATCATCCCCCCAGTCAATCTCTGCCATCACAGTAAACACCAACCAACTTAGATTACCACTTCATACACAGATTCCTAACGAGTTATCTAGCTTTTTATAAACACATTCAAGTTTAAGCCTAATAAACATTTAGATAATATACAGAAATATTTATTTACATCTTAAAGAGTTCTTCCTCATCCTCTTCCAGAGTTTTTATTTCTTGCTCAGGAAGGGAAACTATGGGCTCAAACTGAGGATCATGGTTAGAATCATCTGCATTTTCAGTAGAAGTATCATGCTCCTCATGTGTTTCCTGGAGAGAGAAAAAAAAAAACCACGCACAAAACTTGCTATGTATTTAAAATCTGAAGTACTCATATCTGTGTTTAAAATGAAAACATTTATGATTATTCAGCAATTAGATCTTAGTAACTGAAATACCCTGTAACAATAAAGAAAAATTATTATAGCTGAAAACAAATGGCTTTAAAGTCAACATACAAAGGAAAAAAAAAAAAGGTGCTCTTGCCATGCTAGATGTTTTAGTCCTACCACTCTTATTAATTGTGCAGAGGTTCAGCCTTGGAGCAAATAGCTCTTGGTTATGGAAAAATAATTTCTTCAACTATTTTTCCTATATAATGTGTTTTATGCTACTAAAGCACTACTATTTCTTAATGACCTATCATTAATGGGAAAAAAGAAAAAAAAACACAACACCAAAGCAACCACCTACCCCAGCTTAAGGAACACATTACATCCAGAAGTTCATTATTCCAGTCTCATGTATAAGAATCACCCACAATCAAAGGTATTTTTGAAGCACAGTTGCAACACTGATGAAATAATTTAAGTTTTTTGCTTTAAGGCTTTTTGGGGAACTTTAAGTTATGCGTAAATGGCCAAAACACTACTTCCTATTCAGTTATTCAGGAATCTGTCACAGCATTTGTTAAACATAAGAATTGTTTTTAGTATGTGACTAGTAAGTAAATGATAAACATCTCTAATGCTTCATACATATGCACTGCTAAGAAGCATTCAGCAGAGAAGCCTAGAAGGGAGATTCATCTGCAAGTTTAATGAGGCCACGAACAGCTATCTCGGGTCAAGGGAACTGATCTGGGGTTTTTTGTTGTTTGAATAACAGAGAAAGGAAAGCCTGTCTATACATTGAAGACACTTAAATCTTATTTTCGCTTTACAGACAAAAGAGTCCACTCCTACAGGCTCTATTTAGAATATCCTTTACAGAGCAGTACACACCACACATGCATAAAGCAACTGAAAAAGAAAAGAAAAGAAAAGAAAAGAAAAGAAAAGAAAAGAAAAGAAAAGAAAAGAAAATTTAGGTAAGAAATGTTGCAAAATAAATTCTGGTTATGTCAACAACACCACACTGGCTATCATCAGTTTTATGTCCCCAGCGTTCCAGTATGTAAGAAAAAAAGCGAGAAAGACACCAAGTCACATCTGTTTTCAAGAAACAGGAAAAGAAACAGTGGCCAAACTTTTATATCTTGTCTCCTCCCGCAGTAAGCAGCACATCCCGCATCGTAAATCATCATCCGTTCTGCGCCTGACCGGTTAATTACAGAAGCCAGGAGGAATGCGCAATTCACAACAGCCACATGTGAGAGAAAGTAGGTCCTGTTATCACGATAAGATCCCGCCCCGCCGCGATACAGAGCACGTGGGGCGACTCCTCTCGCCGGGCCACGGCACGAAGGGTTCAGCCGGCCGGGCTGGGGGGAGGGGCGGAAGAGAGGGAGAAGGAAGAAGGGAGACGGGCAGCGGGATCGCTCAAAAGCGCCCGCGCCGCAGCCGAGGGGC
>NW_008823913.1:2170939-2171331 GCF_000699105.1 Pygoscelis adeliae
AGATACATTAAGGGGGACTTGTTTACCTCCGAGATCTATAAAGTAGAAATACAAAACCTTCCCAAATACATCGGGTTTAACGATGTGAAAAAGTTCCTTGCCAAATACGGACTCAATCCTCATAAGATAAAACTTTTTGGGAAGCAGACGTTTGCGTTTGTGACCTTTAAGAGTGAGGAGGAGAGGGACAAGGCCGTGAAAGTCCTCCACGGGGTGTTGTGGAAGAGCCGGCACCTGAGCGTTAGGCTTGCCAAGCCGAAAGCCGACCCGATTGCAAAGAAAAGGAAGAAAGAAGAGGAGACAGAGCAGGGAGAGGTGAAGCGGCCGGCTCCCTCCAAAGCCAGCGGAGAAGAGCCTCCGAGCAAGCAAATCGCGGACGTCGTGACCCCACT
>NW_008823913.1:2171377-2172866 GCF_000699105.1 Pygoscelis adeliae
GAACAAGTGCTGCAGAAGCTGACAAAGTAATTCCTGTTTGTAAAGCTACTGTAACGTTTACAAGACTTGACCTTATGATGGGATATAGCTAAATTTGCACAAATTGCTATCTCTAAAATAAAGTAAGTTAGAGGTAGGTCAAAAACCAAATCCCCTGACAAAGTAAATAAAAGATAATCTGCGATGCTAGGACCTAAAAACTGTTCCAGCTGACAAAACGTGCTGTTGCTGTTCTTGGTCAGCCTCGAAAGATGGCTGAATGAAGGGGCATTGCTTTAAGGCCTGTTGTTCCATAGGCCTAAGCAGAAGGATGTCTGTGCCCTTAAAGTTAAAAAAAAATTGGCACTGTCAAATGGTGTAAGAGGTGATCAATCTGTAGAGATGGTAAATTACTATTAGGATTTGCTTTAAAAATCCCCTCGCATTTTTATGCCTGGCCTTTGTAGATCAGAGTATCACTTTCTATCTCTTGCCTTTTACTCACTTTTGTAGATAAAATTGACGTTCTTTTCATGCATGGGTACATTGATAAATCTAGTACCTACCTTTATAACTACATTTAACTGTTTATTTTTTTCAGGTTACAGCTCTTACAAAGTTGGAGGGGGTTTGCCTGCTAAATTCTTCTGGAAGAAACATTCTTCATCTGATGATCTGATACTTTTTTATGCCCTGTCCAAAAAAGAAAAAAATATGTCTTGTGCAACTCTTAACCTCAGTTTTTCTAAATGTGTACTTTACAATTTCTGTTTCTGATTTGGGCAGGGAAATAGGAAATAACAACAGAGCTTTATTACCTTGGTTGTTCCTGCAGAAGCAGAAGTACAATAAATTGTGTTGCCCGGTAGAGGGAGTGAAAGCATCACCGTTACAGGTAATGTAATCCTAGGTAAAGTATGGGATGGGGTTAGTGGGCTTAGGGTTAGATTAGTTATTTGATTTTAAGAGACAGTGGACAAACGGAGTGCTTGACTTTTTCTTGTAACAAATGATGAATTTTAGACGCTGTTGCCTTTCATGTAAATACTGTGTGGAAATATTTACGGGAAGCACAAGACTAGTTAAAATTAACTGGATATTCCAACTTTAAAATTAATACGCTGTCCCTACAAGCTTGTGTTGTAGGCTAATACAAACATTCTTCAACAGAGGCAATATTTTTGCTCTTTAAATAACAAGACTTGCTACTACTTTTTCGTTCTTGCTGTTAGTTCTCATGCGTCAAAATCCATTAATATCTTCCATATGAACGAAATGTCCTGTGTCCGTTTGCACATACATGTAACCGTGTGAGGGTTGTTTCAGGAGAAACTTGGCATGTACAAATAAGTGCTATGTAAATATCTTACATAACTTTATTTTAAATCTAGACTGAATATCGCAACAAATGTGAGTTCTTGATTGGGATTGGTGTAAATCAAGAAGACAAAACTGTGGGTTGTCGTCTTGGCAAATATAAGGGTGGTACATGTGCTGTAGTGGAGCCATT
>NW_008823913.1:2172883-2173834 GCF_000699105.1 Pygoscelis adeliae
CTATTGCCAAAAAAGTAGTAAAAGCTTTCCAAGACTACATAAGGTGAGCATAAGTAAAATGAGTTGTCCATAAAGGTTTTGATGTCTTACTCAAAAATATTTATAAAATTAAACATTATGAAAAGCTTAGTGTTTGTTCTCAGCTTTAACACTTAAGATACACCAGTCTCAATTTTCAGCAATTCTTTGATGTTTACATCTTGTGCCTAGATCACTGGGTATTTTTCCCTTGCTCTTGCTCAGCTGTTCTGAGATGGAGGGACAGATACCAGCCGAACACAACCTTATTGCAAGCAATGAGACGTATAGGTCTACAATAAAAAGTGTCTTGTTATTTGAGAGCTTCTTCCACTAACTGTAAAGAAATACTCAGAAAAAGGCTTTTTAAAAGAGGAATTTGAATAACAAAGGTCAAGTGCTTCCCTGGATGGAGGGAAGAATCATCCTACAACACAGAATAAAACAAAAGTTGTAAATTTCAGCAGCAGTGCTTTTTAGAAAAAGGAGTGGTTTCTTTAGAAAGCAATTAAATGCTCAAAAATGGAAACCTCAGAGGAATCATGAAGATGGAAAGTTTGAACGTGGTATGAAGCACAGAAGCCAAAGAAGGCATTATAAAAAGTTGTGTCATTCTCTGAATGCGGTGAGAAGCTGCCTATATCCTGTCTATAATTTTGGATGGTTAAAATGGGTAAGAGGATTGTGAGAAGTAGGGACAGATTATTTTGCATTGGGAGATAGGATCTATTCATCAGTCTCTTTTTTTCTTTTCGCTTAATTAAGATGTGGAAGTCATCACTTGTACTTAACATTTTTCATCACTTTGCACGTTGAGCTTCTTTTCTTTCAATAAACCATTGAATGTTGTGCTAAAAAATTAGTTCTCTGTTAAGTAACTGAGCTTCTGAAAATTGCAGGTCAACTCCTTACTCAGTTTACAGCTCAGAAACC
>NW_008823913.1:2173885-2203455 GCF_000699105.1 Pygoscelis adeliae
TTATGGCAATTGTTTATTTTAACCCTCAGGTATTTAAGCTGATATATAATGTGCAGCTCAGACATACAGCTTTAAAATTACATAAATTTGGTTTTATGGATAGTGCATGCAGAAGAGAAATGGAGTAATTACTTGGTGTAGTTCACCTTGCATTACTACTCTTCTATTTAGACTAGTCTGACACATGCAAATGAACAAGTAATTAATATGCTTATAGGAGGCATATGCTAAATCCTGTCTTTAAGTCACTAAGATGATTATTCTCCCTTCTTTCAAATGAAACCTTTAGAAATTAAGTAAAGAAGAGCTAGCTGACCTGAAAACCTCTCTGGCAAAACACTTCACGGAAGGGATGGGGAAGAGCAGTGGCGTTACTTCTCTGTACTTTGTGGAGGAAGGACAAAGGTGAGGCTTCGGGAGATTTTGGTGCTGGCTGGACTTTCCGTGTTTGCAACGGAGAAGTAGGTAGCACTTCCACACCATTATTTTGTCTGTTTCATAGAAGTAGCAGCAGTGTTACTAATTTGTTGAACAGTTGTTTACCCTTTCCACAAGAGACTCCTGAAATTTCCCGTTCTCCTGTAGTGTTTGCTGGGTAAAGGCAGGTGGAGTTTCAGTGGGTGAACCCACTACTGGTTGCTGGCTGTCAAGCTGTAGGAGCATTTACTGCAGTAGATGGATATTTATTATTATCAACGAGTAACCTCTGCCTCCTCTCTTCCCTATTTTATGCGATTTTTTTAATCTCCCCATCCTCTTCCACAGAGCAGAAGGCTCGCACTGTCTTCATCTAGAGACAGTGTAGGTCCTACTGTTTACATCAGTGGAACAAGTGTACACTGTAAGAAAAAAATGGCCAAGAAGATCGTCTCTAAAAGGATATGATCAATATTGGCCCACTATAAATTACTGCTTAGTACGTAGTACTACAATTTTTTAAGATGACTACAGCTTTGGTAAAAAATGTAACAAACATGTTTGTCTTCTTTCTTTTTTTTTTTTTCTCTTTCTCTCCCCATGCCTTGCCCCCCACCCCAGGAAATCTCCCAGTCTAGAAGACTTGCCTTTGGAGCACGTGGCTGGTGATAAGTACATATATGAAGAACTTCTCGGCCTAAAATTTAGAATTTCTCCTCATGCATTTTTTCAAGTAAGGATGATGCGAAGTTGCTAATTTAACTGATTTGCATTAATGCCCTTCAGCTCAGCTAATGCTGTGTAACAAGATACTATATATGTAGAGATTTAGTCTTTGGTATATATTTGGTGTGATTAAATACCTTTGAGTATTATGTTCGGCTGTAAAAACAGTGAATGAGTGTAAACCTGATGGGGGCATGTTGGAGACAGCTTTTTTTCTTCTTTTTGCTAGTTCAGTATCATTTGCCTCCTGGTGAACGGCAGCCTTTATGTACAGAACATGCAGTATGTAGGTTCAGGAGTCTTTGTAGTTCCAATTTTTGTTTGTTTTTCCAAAACCTATTTCTTCCCTTCCAACACTTCAAAGCCACAGCAGGTAGCCTGTATCGTTGAAATGGGAAGTATTGAAATAGGAAGGAAGTATATTATCACTTGGCATTGTAAATATGTTGAAACGAAACAGTATTTTCTATTATTTGCCATAGATACATGCTACTTTTTTTTTCCCCCACATAGTGTGCTTTGCTTGCTCTTCAAGACAGGGAGTATGCTTGCTTTAGAGGCACTGGTTTAGAAAGCTTATTATGCACAACTTCCTTAACCATAATGTGTAATTACAGCATTAACTTTAAAGCGGTGTTACAAACGAGGTTAAAATAAAGCTTGCTGAGCATATTGTCACGGTTATGTTCTCCTGGTTTTGAATCTTTACTACTTCCTACTCAAGGAGAGGAAGTATTTTTGAAGTCCGGACTTCACTTTATTGCTTAACATTTTGCTTAATTACTTTATTTGTGGTCTCCTCTAGCTTCCAGACTTACTTTTTAGGCACTGTAGAACAAGTCATGATTTTACTAGAACACAGATAACAAAGCATTACTTCTCAGAGAGAACTGAGTGAGACTTTAACATTGGAATGGTGATCTCTTAATACGTGCTGGTCTAGGTCAGTTACGTGTGATTTTAACTTACATGTGAAGTTGACCTGTTTCTTAGAAACAAGAAAAAGAAAACACGCTTTTCTAAGACTCATTAAAACGCATTTACTGTTTATGAAGAAGCAGACCTATTTGACCCGTAATTTCACAGGTAAACACACAAGCTGCAGAAATTCTGTATACCGCCATTGGGGAGTGGGCGCAACTGAGCCAAGAGAGCACTGTGCTTGACATCTGCTGTGGTACGGGAACTATTGGGATTTCTTTGGCAAAGGTGAGTGAGTACCTTCTCTTCCTGGATATAATCTGCTTTTAACAGAGGTAGATCTTTAGTTGTGCTTACAATGAAAGAAAATACTTGATGTACTTGAAACGAAACACATTATGTCTTAATTTTTTCAGTTAATTTTTAATTAAACTGCCTGCAGCTGTTTTACCAAAGCATTATGAAAGCTCACCCTTGTGTTGAGCAGCCTAAATTATTTTGAAAAATTATTTTGAAAAATTTTGTCAAAAGAGGCAGTAGTTCTGTAGGATAGCCAAAATTTAACCAGAATCGATCCACGTAACTAATGAATAACCAACGTTTCTTACATAATTTTTAGAGTGGAGCTTGCTAGACCGTATAAGGAAGTCTGGCCCCCAAAAAACAAAAGATGCCAGCATAACTGGAGTCTGTCACGTACAGGCTGGGATAGATGGGTGTTCATCCCACCATTTCAGTCTCTTTATTTGCGCGGGTCCCCTCTCAGCCCTTTTTCTGGCTGCAAGGCAATAATTCTCTGTCCTGGTACTAGTCAGCATTGATGTATAGTAGTTAATTGCTGATGCTATGAATAATGGTTAAATTTACATTTATGTACCACAGACAGATCTTTTTCCCTTGATTCTATAGAAAGTAAAGAAAGTGATTGGAATTGAACTCTGCCAAGAAGCTGTGCAGGATGCCAAAGTGAATGCCCAGATTAACGGTTAGTTAAGCTAAAATGCTAAGGTCTTTGTTTGTTAAGAAGTATAGTAGTTGTATAGCTAGTTTCTCTTCACATGTTGATGGTAATCTTGTCCATTTTAAACATTAAACCTCTCTTGAAAACATATACTGTGCTAATCTGTGAGCTCAATTTTCCTGTTGACTAACAGCTAGCTTTTTTTTTCTCCAAAAATAAAAAATTTCACTGTAAAAGTGAGATGAAGCCACAGTTACCCTCATAAATAAACCATTAACAGTAGCTTTTTTTTGTGGGGTTTTGCTTTAGTCCAGCTAATGGAAGATGCTCACGTTACTGTTGTTTAAATGATCTGAAGTACCAGTGATTGTTTAAATCACACTGATTTCGGGGTGGACTAAACGATTTGTAGTTTCTAAGGCACGGAACTTAACATCCAATTTGAAAGATGCTTTGACTAGATAAGTACTCTGATAACGTCTTTTCTTTTTTTATAGAACTGAATAATACTGAATTTCATTGTGGGAAGGCTGAAGATATTGTTCCTTCCCTAATTAACGTATTAGCTCCTCAGAACCTGATTACTATTGTAGATCCACCACGAGCAGGGCTGCGTAAGTTTACCTTCTCTTAAGTCTGTTCTCCCAGTTGGTGTTTGGTGGTGAACCTAAGAAAACACCAGTGGAACAAATCTAAGCAGGAGGCTTCAGGTATAGCTTGAAGCAACTGGGTATCACAGTTTTGTTGACGCTGGAGCATAACCTGGAATTCTTGTGCGAGTCTGTTGATGCACGCAGAACTGGTAAACGGCTGTCTTGGTTTTGATCATCTAGATTCCAAGGTGATTCTTGCCATTAGAAGGGCTGAACATCTGAAGAAGCTTATCTATGTATCCTGCAATCCTAGAGCCGCAATGAATAACTTCGTGGAGTGAGTGTTTCTTGCATTAAGTTGACTAAGTAAATGTGGTAGGAAGAAAAATACATGCTTCTTGGGGAGGGGGGCTGTCGTTGGATTTTTATTTTAAAGCCCTATTCCTTGAGGTCTGCCTTTCACCAGAAACGGCTGACAGCTGCTACACAGCAAGCTTGGAACGGTACTGCCCGATACACGAGTAATAATGGAAGTATTAGGGGTTGTGAATAACCCTACCATGGGATCGAGGCTTGGGGAAGAAAAACCCTTTCTTAGAAGAGTAGCAGTGGTGAACAGTATACCAAAATATTAATACAGTTCTTCCTCCCCTTTCTTTCCCTTTCCCATCAAGCCTTTGCCGGGCCCCTTCCAACAGAGTGAAAGGAGCATCCTTCCGCCCCGTTAAAGCAATGGCTGTGGATCTCTTCCCTCAGACCAGGCACTGTGAGTTACTGATATTCTTCGAAAGGGTCGACTATGCAAACGGGAGCTCTGCTGAAGCAAGGCCTGATGCTACTGAAGTCACAACAGCGGGGTACGACTCGGAGTGCTTGGATGGCACCAACCCACCTACCGTTGAGGGGAGCCAGGCAACTCCTGTACACACGTAGGTACTGCATTTGGAGAGGGCATCAGCTTAACTCCCAAGAGACACTTTCCAGAAACTCCTTTTGCTCGCTAACTGCTTCGGTAACGCCGTTTCTGTAACATCCAGGCAATAAATCTCTGTACAACAGAGGAGCTGCAAGGCTTCCGAGTTATTTCATCATACTAATTTGAGTTAAACTTTGTTATCTACTATTAGGCCAAATCCTGCTTTTCCCCTCCTGCCCTCAGGGGGAAATTTAGGTGAGCGAAGTATTATGTATGGTGGTCTCACTCTTTAAACAGTGGAAACGTAGCTTTAAATGAAGTATTCCACAACTGTACTGAGGTACAACGATTTGAAACCTGGGCTGATTTTTAATGCAACACCATCCCTTCCAGCGTGACTGTAATACCCCACACGGTAGGTGTTGGGGAATAGCTGCTGTTCATCCACAACAACTAAGCAACTGAGGAGACTGACTGAACACAGCATCCAATTCCCAAAGCAGGTCATCTCGTGACAGGGGCCCGTAACCGTCATTACTGACTTTTTCCAGCTCTGCTAGCCTGCAAAGCGGTGCCACGTCTTTTCAGTGAGCTAGTAAAGACTTAGCAATCTTAAACCTTCAGTAAATCGTTCACTGGCTAAATCTTCAAGAGAAAGCAACAAACTCATATTCTAATAACAGTGCTACAGTTTCCACAGCTGAAGTCATTTTATTCTGGGACTGTAGCATCACCGACAACATAAAGGCTTTCTTGGATCACTTCCTACGATGTACAAGTAAAGCCGAGATGACGTCACTCCAGGCATACCCTCACCCGTGAAAACTTACAGCCAGAAATTAACTGTGCAGACAGCAGTCAGGGCCATCCATCTTGGCAGGAAGAAGTAAGAAAGTTTTAATTTTGATAAAGAGGCTCATTTTCCTCTCAGGCTGTTAGTACGTCTGCGCAGTGGATACCTTCAGTCAAGTACCTCCTGTCACAACCATCTCTAGGAAGTTCTGCAGCACTGCAGATCATGTAGCAGCTTTAAACAGGCTACCTCAGCCTCATGGAAAATACACCTATGGAAGAGCAATGCCTAACTCGGTCATTACTGAAGCGTGAGAAAAGCAATAGGAGTGTTACCTCAGCTTAGTCAGCGTGTGAGGTTGTAACTGAAGTGCTTTTGGACACAGCGTTTCTTTCTACCAAAGCTCTGCCCTAGGCTCAGAAGGATCTTCTCTCGGGTGTCTTCCCAGCCGTTTTACTCAGAGCCCTGTGCGGCAAGAGAAGGCGGCAGTTGTATTTCATGCCAAACCTCAGCGCAGTAAGAGGTATTGCAGACACCCAGGCCATGACAGCGGACGCTACTTAACTGCGAGGCCCAGCACCTTAAGCTGCGCTTCCAGTGCGCGTTACTGGGTGTGGAGACAAACCTGGTTGAGACTCCCACCCTTGCACAAGTTGCTCTCCGGTCAGGATTCGTACTTCCATGCAGATGCTCAGCACCTAGCATTAATTTAACCGATTGTGATCCACGCTATAGAACAGTAATACTGGTTGTTAGAAGGAATAACCATTTTAAATCTCGAGTATTGAACATACTTCTAATGTACATCGAATACGGACTGAACAAAAAAAAAATCCATTACAGCACAGGGCCTTGCTGATCCCCCTTTCCTGTCCAGTGAGGCAGGCGTGTGACAGCAGGTACCAAACCCCGCGACTTCGGGTTGTGTCATTTCCAACCGTCACGTCATTTAAGTAAAAATACAGATTCCAATTCAAGGAAAAGTTTTAATTCAATTTCATTCCAAGTGATGTCTAACCATGTAAAACATTCAATTCCTTACCAAAAAAGTGATAAAAGAAGTACTTCCGTACCCAATGAGCCTGTACCGATTTAGTTTCTATTTAAAAATACCTACAGGAATCAAGGAGTAAAACTTCCTTTTTCTAAATATGCTTAAGCTATCATAATACCGATCACACTGGAGCATTTTATAATATCAAACTTTATTGCTCAAAACTAATTGTCTGAAAAATACACATGTAGTACTCAAAGACCAAACACATAGGATTATATGATTGTGCAGAAAAAAAGCAAGCAGAGGCTCAGTGAAAATGAGGCTTTATAGTTGTACCAATTTAGCACTGGCATCAAGCAACTGCACCCAATACAACTCATACAGCAACCGTTGTTACCTACTTGGGCAGTAAGAACGAGTTTTGTTCCGTTTTTTCACTTTCTCAGATACGCATCAGAATACTGTAGCCGCTCGTTTTATTTGGTTAGCAACAGCATGGCTTCTTGCACTTCGCATTTCTTCCCATGGAAAGTTAGGAGGCTTTTACTCCCGAACCAAGTACAGTCTAGAGAATTAGTAAGATAATCATAATGCTTTCAAATACCTGCATGTTACAAATATATTTGTATAAAGCCTGACAGCATCACAGGAAGGTGGAAGTTTACATACAACAGTTAAGTTTATGCATAATAGTGTTTTTCCAAACTTCTGAGCACCCAAACGACTTCATCAGTTTTGTTTAATAAATACGTAAGAAAAAGCTGGATGACTGGCGTTTAAATATGTAGCATCTGACTATTTACTGGAAGTCACAGTACGTTTTTCCATCAGTACCATAAAGATTTGAATGAACGCTAATTTTATCCTTTAAAGTCAATATACCACACTTTTGTTGAGAAGCACGTAATAGGCAAAGCGAAAACTGTCTTAATTCCCAAAGGACGGAACAGTTCTTAAAAATACACTCCGTCCCTATAAAAATACCCATCCTCCTCGGGACACAGAAGGGATAAATAACAAGTATCAGTGACAAAAGCAGCAGTTGTTTTATGCATTCATACAATCAAGATCTAAACCTTTACAGCCGATTACCTAGAAAACACGTAAGAGTTACAAGACAAGTTTAGGGTACACCTTGAATCACGCTCTAAGTGTCCATGCAGAAGCTGAAGTTAAATGCAACGATCTATCCTCTATCACAGCAGCTCGTGCTTATGTGCAAATGCGAGACTGTTACACTCCAAACAATAGTAAACATTGAAACACAAGAATACTTCACAATGACATAAACAGCAGTTAGGTTGGTTGTTCCAGCAGTTATTGCGCTATTTTCCGGACATCTCTCCAGTTAAAGGCTGCAGCAAGGTCTGATACCATCTTTTTTTGTTTGTTTTTGTTTAGAATGCATAATATACGTAATACACGTTCTAGGCTTTGGTTCACAATGAAATCTCTGGATGGTTTAATTAAGGGCAATGGTCTCCTTGTGATTCTGGTAGTGGCAGACTGAGGTAATACAGCAATCCTCTTAAAAATAATGAAAACAAATTTGTAAGCGAGGCATCTGTGGATATTCTGCAGGTGACCTGCAAATGCATCGACATTCTGATTTCAGAAAAATAAAGAGATCCACGCGGGTGATTTGTCTTTTACAGTGCCATGCGAGTACAGTTTTTTCTGCTGAAAAGACGTCAGCTAAAGTAAAGCCTACCTAAAGGAGTAATACATTTAGGCATACAAGATATAAGCCCTGTCTTTATGAAAACAAAGCAAAAAAACAACAAAAAGAGAGACAAACAGTAACCACTGCTTGTCACTACTGCACCAATATTATATACCCTTCAAAAGATGGAGATTATTAAAGCTATACAAAAAAAAGCAGAGGCAGTGTTTTTCGGTTTTGTTTTTTTAGATAGGCCACTTCTTTCAGTAATAGTTTACGTATAGTCTTCCAACTACCCGTACCCTGTTACAACAGGACTACCACTCGTGGAACTGGAAAGCTAAGTATCATCGTAAGAAATGGGTGAATTCATATTTGCAGAGACCTCTGAGCATATCACTCAAACGCAGAAACAGGTTAAGACTCCAAGACGACTCCTGTCTAACCTCGAACATTATATGCAACATATATTCGAGAACATTAGTTTGAGATATAAATTAAAATCCACGTGTTTCCAAAATAATGGGAGATATTAAAAGGAGGTCTTACAATACTGATGCCAATATTGTTAAAATCCAGTAGGCACTAAATTCATTATACTGCAGCACTCTATGTGTGACATGGTAAAAAAACAAAACAAAACACCAAACAAAAACGCACCCAACCAAAAAACCCCCAAACCAAACCAACCCCCCCCTCAAGCCCCCAGGTCAATGCCCAGGTAAGCACTGGGAGCTGCAGCAATTACCAAGAACCGGCCTCTTTCACTCCTGCCGGAGCCGGAGCGTGAAGGACAGCAGCACCACTCGGACAAACCTCTGAAGCCCGACCACCAGCTTGGTTGTCACTCTCTTCCTCAAGAACAAACCAAAGAACGCACAAAAACGGTTCGAAGAGAAGACTTACTGCAGTCACCCAGTAAAGAGCCCCGTATGAAGAACGAAACCCACGCAGCAGTGCTTTCACAACAGCCAAAATTATTTCTTCTGTGCTTAAATTAACATAGCCTCCGATGACATAGTGAGTACTGCTTGTTTTCTAAGATTGTATTTTATAATAGTTGCATATTTGTGATTTTCTTATTTATCGGTATAACCTGTTATGGTCTCATTCTACTCATTACTCTATGTCACATTCCAAATCTACATTCTAATTTTCATTGCAGAAGTTACACTTTTTCTTTAAAAACTAAAAATGCAGTTAAAAAAGTAGAACCAAAAACTTGTTAAAAAAACTAAATTGCTGCAGTTATTTCAGATTTCTCAGGGTTGTGGGTTGGTTTTTTTTTTTTTAATTCTTTGCTTTTATGGCACAGTCAAAGACTTAATTGATCAAGTAGATATATTCTGACTCCAAACAAATGAGAAATTATTTTATTGCTGGGAGAAGGGAGTGGAAGGTCTTTAAACATGTCATTGGCAAAATATTTTCAGACTGTCAGCCATCGTCAGCTGCGTTCTGGCTCCAAGCTTTGAAAACAGCCTTTCAAATTACAGTTTTTATCTTCATCAAATAAATAGGACCATATTTTCCCCTTTCAACTGATCTGTAAACTAACATAGGCTCTTTTCAATTAAAATAAAACCCAATAATTTTGGATATCCAGCCTATTGCTCTTAACACTACCAGGTATACTTGTTCTTTTCAAGTAATAAAAAAATCTGCATACTGTGATCTTGAATAACTGAGCCTGGCAGGAGACAAAAAACAAACCAAAAAGAAACAGCGTTACTGGCCTAATCCTATGGCATTAGGAACATTGCTCATCACTTTCATGTATTTGTCACCAAAGTGTCTTATCAGTGCATATTATTATGTGCTGAAATGCAACAAAACTTTTCACAAAAATAGTTTTAGGCATGTTCATACAAGAAGATGTACATATATTTCTTTTATATATACATATATATGAATGTGTGTATATATATAGTATCAGCTTCAACCTGTACATAGATACTCTGAATTTCATCCTTAAAACACATCCATTTTGAACAACATGGATGGCTTTCCAGGAAAAAGTGCTTGATTGATTTTATCCTGTGTGAACATGCCTGTCCTCCGTGCATCTGCCCAAGTAGAGATCTTTATGATCAATCCTTTAAATGTAAATATCTCAGAGGTATTAAAAAAAAAAAAAGAAAATAGGAAAAAGTAATATTGCCCTGATGATGCAAAAAGAACAATGCATAACTGAAGCAGCTTGTATTTTAAAAGTTATCTTGCATTCTGCAGCAAACAATTTTTAAATAATTGTTGAAAATCTAGTTCCTCCATTTGTGTTATTGCTCCCTGCTTGTAAATTTTCTCATTACACATCAACGGTACACAGAGGTTCACTACCAGGTTGAGCCGATTCCACTATTGTCATCTTGGGTTTCTTCCGCGTTTCCTCCTAAAAGAGGACGAAACAAAAACCCACCACCACAGTCATAAAGAGAGTATCACAATAAAACACTTCCAAAATTTTGAACAATTGTAGCCAAACTTGTGTCAATCTTTGAAAGGCTGACTTGTTCTAACGTTAAAAATAAATTTACTGCAGTAGGTAAAATTAAGTTGTAAGCCAGTTTAAAAGAGAGGATGAAAATCTCTCTAAAAGCAGCCCCCTCCCAAAATCAAGTTTTGAACAGCCCTCTTTACGCGAGATGCTGTATAAAACAAGCAAAAATTCTAATCTACGTCTGACCCACGGCATTCTTCCCGCTTGTAAATACAAGCGAGCATGTACTCACCCTTTCCTGTGCCAGTTTTTTCATTTCTTCCTGTAACTTGTTCAGGATGTGCAGATTTGGCTTGTTCTTTTTGGCGTACTGCTGAAGTTCTATCACGCTTTTATCAGAGGTTTCCTATTCAACAGAACCGTAAGAAACAACAGATGAGGTTTTTGATGAAAAAAAAAAAATTAAAACACACAGAGCAGAAGTTTAATCTGCGATAGTTGTACTCCCTTAAGTAATAACATATATTTCCATGAGTTAGTTAAATATTAAGTAGGTTATATAGCTTTGACCTGGAAGATGCGAGATCGACAGAATTATTATTGTCAACGAAAGCGCAGCGCTCATCTTATCTTCTGGCAATAGCAAGGTACGAGAATCAGTTCAGAAGAATTGAGAACTGCTCACCAAACGCATACTGCCGTGACCACGATAGGGAACCACGCTATTATGCCGAAATAGATACCATTAAAGCCTTGTTGTAATGAAAGTTAAAAACCCAGAAAAATACAAAAGCGCAAATACAATCACAAGGTAGGTTACAATGAAACAAAATCGTGTTCACCTGTTTAACCATCTTGCTACTCTCTCTACCATACATACGCAAAAGAGAGCCCCAATTTTTCACGTGTGGATGCAGTAGCTGTAGGATTTTCTGAGAAGCTAATTGTTTCCCCACTCTTTTATTTTTGCCTGTAAAAATAACCATGAAAACCTGTCAATACTGGCACATTACGTAATTAGATGAACACCAATATTTACTCGTGTTATTCAAAATTGAGATACCAGAGAAGAGTAGAATAAGCACGTAACAAGCTAGATAGCTGAACACGCACCTACAAAATGGACAACAAACAAGAGCGGGAAAAAAGGAAGATACTGTCAGAGGTCACACTAAGTACTGTACTTACACCAGCCTCGCACCGTGTGCTTGCCACAAGTCATAACATATTCGCTCTTCTGATTTTTACCAGGAATCACTTCAAACTTTATGGATGTATCACCCATTCCATGGTTTCTTAAGCACAAACAAAATCAATATGATATACTAAGTAAAATTACAAACAACTGAAGTGGTCGCAGTTATCTTTGACGGACATTGCAATGGAATTAGATACATTGATAATAAATTTTAAGACATGAATTAATAACGAGTTCTTTTTTAGATCAGTAACTTGACTGGAATGGAAAGGCAAGCCTGTATAAACGAAAACCAAATATATTTATGTGTCCCACAACTAAACCCTAATCTCAGAAGACAAGAGGCATAAACGGCAAACGTGCACTAAAGGAAGATACAGAATTAACCAGTTCCGTCCACACGACATCTCTCGTAGCCACAGCGAGTGCAGTAACCTTGGCCAGCCCACGCACGTCCAACTTACTGACAAACACTGGGGGTACAAGCAACCAAGCAAACAACGTGCCCCGACGCAAACACCTGCACGCAGCAGAATTTGCTCCTTATTCTGCAGCCTTACCTTTTAAGGCACTCATGGAGAATCTGATATGGAGACAAAAGTCCAGCTTTACTGGTGAGTTCGTATACCCGTGAGTCCTCAATACTGATATGGTTAAAATACTACAAAAGGAATTGAAAAGGGTTATTGAGCTTTTGCGCAAATAAGACTTTAATGCTGTTCTGAACCCTCATTTCTCCTTTGCAACGTTAAACAAATCCTGTGCCTCTGCGCTTAATGCTTAAAAAAGTATTTTTTAAATCCATAATGGAGGTATTTACCAACATCATTAAGACTGCCACACCTAATCATATGTTTGCAGACAGAAATTTAAATAATTCTTTTAACTCCAATTTTACATTATACAAGATGGACATAAAAATGAGAATCTTATAAATTTTTTTATCAGCCTTTCTCCCTCAGGACAAGGTTATTTTGTTTGTTTTAACTAATTATGAAATTCTACTTACCAAAATGCTGTGGTTTAGTAAAAGGAAACATAAAATACAAAACATTCCAATAGCTGTTATTTTAAAACAATGGAAAAAATTCTCTGCGTTTTCTTAATGACCATTTCAATAGCGTAGGGCATACAACACAGTTTTACATTAAAGCAAATGTACAAACAACTCATTCTGTATATTACACTTTTTAAAATTAAAACATTTCTTTCAGGCTCATCGCCGATTTTTCCTTTACTCCTTACTGATGGTCTGTTACATGCTGAATTGGAAGTGAACATATCACTGATGAACTAGCTATTTAATATTTCCGATACCTGAAAATATAGCACACGCTCTCCACTTAAAGACACTTTTCCTTCAATTTTCTCAAATGTCACTGCTTAAAGTCTGCAATTTTAGCTGTCTGATCTGGCAGCAGGTAGCTTTCACAGCTAAGTGAAAATGTCT
Source organism: Pygoscelis adeliae (assembly GCF_000699105.1). Taxonomy (NCBI): domain Eukaryota; kingdom Metazoa; phylum Chordata; class Aves; order Sphenisciformes; family Spheniscidae; genus Pygoscelis; species Pygoscelis adeliae. The sequence goes on from NW_008823913.1 coordinate 2,186,961, forward strand.
CAGAAGCCTGGGCACTTTCAGTTCTTACTCCGTCTTCAAAGACGATCACACAAAACCAGACAGCATCTAGCTCTGAACTTTTCAAGGCATCAACCAGAGGGTTCTGGAAGCCAGGACAGTACAGGCAGTCTACTGTCTTGGAACGTTTCAGGTCTTCAGTAAGCAACCTGATATTTCAACAAGGGACTAGTCCTCTGCATCACAGTACGTTTTCTGATCAGTTCCAATAGAAAAAAAGTATTTTCATTGCCATAGACCTTGCTATAAATGAAGAATTTCACATTTCCATCTGACTGAGAAAACAACGTTACGAATTTTCATTAATATTTCTGACAACAAAGGTGTAATGTTTCTAAAAACAGACTCCAATAATGACAGCCAGCAAGCAAGAGTTCAGTACCTCAAGTTCTTCACTGTCTTTGGGCTTCTCCTCAGAGGTCTGTTTAACAAAGTCGGGAATAAGGATTTCCAGTGTAGCTCGAGCTGCAGAAAACGGTTCAACATCTTTACAATTATTTCAAGCAATGATTGTAAAGAAAAACAGCAGAATCAGGCACTCTTTAAGCAAGTCTCACATCTCCCCTAGAAATATCCACTCAGAGAGCAATTTTACAGGTAAGACGGGCATCTTCTTTTTGTAAGTATATTCACTTGCACTTTTTAAGGAAAAAAAAAAAAATCTACTTGTTCAAGTTGATAATGAAAGTCTCACAACTAATTAAACTAGGAAGAAACTGCTTTTTGCAAATGCCTATGAAAGGAAAAAAAAATTATCATCAAGTCTCATTTTAAAAGTGACGTAGAGCCCTTAGGACCTAAAACTAGAAAGTTGTTATCACCCCTTAGTTGTTACAGCCGAACCCTAGTACTGTATCACTAGGGCACTCAGAACCCTAGTATTGTACTAAAAGCACACCCAGTATTTGCCTAAATTTTCACAGCAAAATACCTTTTTTTCCATGCACAAACAATTATGGGCTGGCTTTTGGTGATTTAGCTACACTGACATATTTCACAAGTGCAGAAAGTACCACAGGTATATTATACATCTTTATGTTTTGAGAAGGTATTTTTTCTTGATCCTTGTGCTAAAGACATTCAAATCTGGAGATCAGTAAGAAGTTCTAATGTGTCAGACACATTCTCATCTGGATCTTAATTATTTGCATATTCATTACAGACTTACACAATTAGAACTAATTAATGAAGACAAGTACTTGGAAATCAATAATCACATATTTCAGTGCAATTGTTTCATTACCAGAAAGAGAACCAAAACAACCAAAATCTTGAGGTGTTTTTTTTTTTGTTTTTAAAGAAGGGCAAAGACATTTTGCTAAAATCCGTACACCAGGTGTTTATATAGCAGGTGACAGTATAAACATAAACCCCCCAACACGTTCTTATTGGCCTGATCATTGGAGACAGACGCTCTTACAGCTACTCAGTACACGTCAATAGTTTACATGTAAGTTAACATCTGAAGTTTCTTCATGGTTTTTTATCCCAGTACACAGCTGAACTTAGGGTTGTCAGAAAAGTCTCGTCAACAGTATTTATCACTTTTACCAAAAAGACACGAGTGTACCTTCTTTGATTATTAACAAAATGATTCCTACTTACTATTGCAAATATGTCATCTTCAAAGCAGAAATGAAAACAGATAAACAATTCAGCAGTTGGTATTAAGAAAGAAAAAAACGTTACCAGCTTTATTCTTGGCAAGTTTTTTGCTGCTGGCAGTTCCTGCCCCGTAAGTTACTCCATCAATAATCACTGAGGCTCCAAAAGGTTCACTTGGGTTCTCTGGAAACGGAGGAGGAAAGAAAAAGAAAGCTTTTCAGAACTCCCAATGTAAAATACTCATAATGAACATGAAAGACCACCACTATCAAGATTAGTTTTCTCCTTCATTTCAACTTCAAGAGGGATGGAAGTTGTCAACTCTTCAAAAAGACTGAAGAATTGCTAACTCCAATATATGAAAAACTAACAGAGTTTTCCATTAACAGAGACTTACCACCATGTACTTCGTTCTTCCAAATGAAGAACTTTTACATTTTAAGAGATCATTTGTAATCTGCCAGAATTCAAATGTTAATTCCAAAATTTCTGCATCAGTAACACAGTGTAAATACAAGAGCTACACATTCTGATACTGAAAATTCAGTTACATTATGTAATGCATATACAGGGATAACGTAATTCTGAGTAATTATAGATTCCACAGTAAACTAAGATGCCAAACTTGTAATTCCTTGGATGCTGACTGCAGGACTTAATCCTTTAATGGCTGCTGCTGAAAAAGGTGTAATTTCTTCCTTTTCCATAAGGTACCCCAAAAAATCCCCGGCAAAAGCAAAAATGCAAGGAACATATGCTATACCACTTTGTAAAGCAATCTCAAATGCAGCTAGATAAGGCAATCTGGCTGGAATTTACAGGGGGGAAAAAAAATCCAGCATTAATTTGATTCCAGTTATATATGTCATATATGTAACATTTTTAGATTCTTGATTAAGCATCAAGTGCATTCCCCCACCATATTTATCTAAAGTAAAATTATCCACAGGTTTTTGTTTTTCTGAGTGCTAGCATCACTTACACAGTCTCAGTACGGCCTAAGTCAGGAAGTACCAACCCACCTCTTCTCACCACTGACGCAGAATAAAATTAAAAACACAAACGTATCTCCATCCAGCATTCAACATAAATCCCACACTAATCATGGAACAACATAGTCTCAGTAACTCTTTAAGTTATTTTTAGTCCAGTAGAATGACACTTCTATTTCCATTCTTCTAATACTATGAGCAAAATTAGTCAACATTTATACCAAAACAATTCCTACCAATATTAATTATAACTTATCAATGACCTTAGAGAATAGTCACACAAGGCAAATAGTCTACATAGCCATTTCTGGTTTCCATTTAAATTTTTAACATCAATTTATACATACACAATTCTCTTAGGATGACCAGATTTAAATATGAACCTCCATGACATAACAACAATCATAACATACAATAACTTGAACAGTTAAAGGACTTTAAAACTCTACATATCTAAATAACCTATTGTATCTTTTGTTAATCGGAAGAAAACCAGAACAGAACAAACCCACAAAAATATCTCAAATTATTGCAGCTTTAGAGAGGGTACATATGTGCTTGCAGAAATCTTTCAAATTCTTAACAGCTTCGTAATTGAAGGCCTACCTATTTCTCTTCAGAAACTACTTGGGTTTAGTATTTAACTCCCCACCCCCCCCGGATTCTGATGACTCACTAAAACAATTCCTGCCTTACAATGGGATTTTCTGGACATCAGTGACGAGAACAATCAAGCAAATATTAATTGTGCACAGTCAGCAAAACTGTAATTGCCCGTATTTCACTGACATGTCCTTTTATATGCAAATGAGTTACTCAAATCCATTTTCACTTAGGCATAGTTTTCCAAGTGAAAAGCCATACTGTTATTTTAAATATAAGACCGCTCTTATCCTCAAAAGCCATGTTTAAGATACAGAAAATGTTTCCTAGCTAGAATTTGATTCACAATAGACTTTCAAGACATCCCCTAGGAAAAATGTCCATAATTTGATTTTTTTTTTTAAAAGATATCCAAGCATGAGATAAGCCCTTTAAAACAGCATGTCGTCGATTAAAAAACTTAGACTTACCACATTCAAAGAAATTGTAAACAGGGCGAACCTTTAGGACTCGTTGCATATATTCATGCAGTATGCAAACTTCGGATTTCCCATTGGGATTAATCACAAATTCTACAAAAAAAGAGGGGGGGGGAGGGGAAGACAGCTAAGTAGTTCCAGTCTTTAAAAGACAATTTCTACTACAAATACATAAATAAATGACAAGCTACAAGGGATAAGGGCCCGCTCAAATTAAATGCAATGCTGTTGAATCAGACATGGATAATTATGACCTCAAAGTCCATTTTCTCTGAAAAAGTGTTGAGAAATAAGTCTGAGAAATTTCTATCAACAACTGGAAGCACATTAATTATGAGCTAAGTCAAATATTCTCTGCTCAATGTTTGCAGTCCCATGGCCTCTGAACCTCTACACACAGCATTTTTGGCAGCTAACACCAATTAGAAATCCTCTAATTTGCTCCTAAACATGTTGTATCTCCCTTCTAACAATAGGCACATAGACTTCAAATCCACAAACCAGAACCACTCGTTTTTTTTTCCCCAAGAAATCCTGTTTAACAAGCCACAAATCAGGTCACTGTCCCCTTGCCCTGAACATGCTCTTTTTATTTCAATGGCCTATTTTTTTTTTTCTGCAACAGTATTGTTAGTCAAGAGCACAAACCCCACCTCAGTGGGCACCATGGCAGCATGGGAGAGAAAGTTAAGATTTAGACAGAGTAAGTCAGTCCTTGATTTGGATGGTTTCCATGTGGCTCTAAAACCTAGAATTTTAAGATAAAGTGCATTAACTAAAAATTCAACTGCACCTCCCTGTCACAGGGAATGGTCAATATGCAGCTCATAAGCTTTAACTCTGCTGAAGAAACCCAGAAACATGACAATGTACAAAACAAGAACAAAACCCAAATCACAGGTCTACGGACATTTTAAATATCAGACTGCAGTCAAACATACTACCATGGCTACAGAGCCAATACAGATAAGAGCTAATTCACCCAGCTTCTCATCAGACATGATATCCAGTCTTCACACCACAGGACACAACTGCACATGCAGTTAATTCTTAACTGTTTCCATCCAACTGCTTTAAATTTGTATTTTTAATTGTAGCTTTTAATCTGGATCAATCCGACATTTGTAAACAGTCCCTAATTTAGGACCAATTAGAACTGGTATAGGACTGAGAAGGCAGTAGTATTGAGTGACTAGGCAGAAAGATTTTCAGTAACAACCAACAGTAACAAGTAGCTGAAGGTAGTAACCAGTTACCAGGACTGCAACCTTAAATAAAAATCCTTTCATTTAGGAATTACTCTTTTAAATAGGAAGCATATTTTGACAGTATTTTTCCTTTACTATGTAATATGATGGATCCAAGAACACAGAATTCTAGAACAAGAAGAAAGTGGACTTACTACAGGATTTTTTTTCTTTTTTTCAGTTGAGATTAGAACTGTAATTAGTCTTTGATACAGAATATTTGAACTCCAGGTAGACGAACTAACCTTTCTTTGTAGGTGCATCTTGCACAGACAAGGTAATGAGTTTCTGGTTGGCAGGCAGAATAGGCCGCTCAGATTCTGCCTGCTTCCGCTTCATTTCACGATTGAATTGCCGTCTCTCAGCCCAGGTTCTGAATTTTTTTACGGTAACTTGTTCGAAGTCAAAACGCTTTTCAAGATAGCGTCTAAAATCTTCCAGATCTAAGAAACACAAACAAGTTACTCTCCCTACTTCACCACTGAGCAAGCATTACGTTCACTATTTCCAGTGTTTTAAAAATGTTCTAATTATTTTTTTAGACCAGGAGCAAAAGCAGTGGCTTTAGTTCACATACTCAAGGTTAAGATGCTATTTTATACTAACAAAACTAATTACAAGTTTTTCTCTTACTGGGTCAAATGGAAAACATTTGTGCAAACTGGAAAACAAAACAAAACAAAAGAACATTTTATTCTGTCACTCGAAGATTTTACTAAGCCCTAACCAGCATAATACCCAACACAATTTGTAACAAAGCACTAGTAATTGTTCTACTTAATCACCTATTCACCTTCTCATTACCTGAAGCAAGGTATACAGCGAGTAACAGTAGTTATGCTATTAGCCTCATTTTCCTGAAGCCAAAACTGACTATTGCTGCCTATTTATTAAACAGTGTACCATGAAACACTATATAATGATGCTCTATGAACTCCATGAATATCTGCTGGCCTCTAAACAGAATTTAACACATTCATTTTTATATACAGAGTACTAAAAGACTGTCCCCCCTGAAGTACAGCTGCTTCTCCTTTATAGGATATTTCTGCAGATATAATCAGCAAAAATAGAGTAGCATCCCAAGATGTAAACAAAAAGCAAGCTGCTGGCATTGTTTCCTTCCACAAGGAATTCCAAATGCAAGTCACACTTATACTTGACCACTCAGTATTTTTTTCAGTAATACAGAACAGATCCTATTTAAAGAGAGAGATAGACAGGTGAACTTCATGTAGAAAATAAGTGCTTACTGGTTTTAGTTTTGCTGCTAAATATTTATTTTTTTTTTTAATCTTTTGGTATGGTTTTCAGACTGAACAGGACACGTGTAATGACAAGTTTTATGTTTGAACACTACAAAGGTAAGTGGTAGCCTACAATCCACGTCAGTATTCTGAGCAGCAGTAATTTACATGGATGATACTCTCAGGTATACAGTTGTGGTAAGTGGCACAGGAGCTTTCTCTCTAAATTCCTCTGTAAGTTTGGCAGTGATTTTGGCATGACTTCTTCAGGCAGCTTTTTGTATAAAGCTATCAGACTTGCATAAATAAAATAATGAAGCATCACACCCCTTTGCGTGAGTGCAATTATACTTGCGTAACTTATTCTGCTAGACTTGTGCAAATAAGCAAATCTAGTTTAACTGCATCATTTATCTTAAGAGATCATACCGAAAATAGATATAATTCAGCCAATATAGAGACTGCATAGAAAAGCCTATTTCAAGAAGTCACACAAACACACTTGACAACAGCAATTCATATGTACGCGTTGACTTAATTGATTCTTAAATTGACAAAGTCTACAGGACAAAACTTCCAAAATTTTCACATTTTTTGCGTGTAAAACCTTCGCATATGGACTCTCAAGTCTTCAGCAAAAATCTCCACTGTATGTTTCTCTTCCTGTTAAAATCAAAATTGATTTCTAATACTGGATCTATTTCTCCAGATCTCTGCATACGAAAAACCATACAGAAAGACAACTGACCACTTGATCTCAGGCAAGGTATTATTCAGTTGCCAAGCCTGGAATAAAGCATAGGTATCCCAAATGCCATTACCCCAACTCCAGCCAAGAAAAGACTTCCATACATACCTACAGATTCGTCTTTACATACTTCAACTTTGGCCTTAACTTGTCCTAAGGCTCCTTGTGCTGCATCTCCCCCCGAGGTGTCTTTGTCATCTAAAGGCCCAGAATCAGCAGCAGTAGAATCTGGTTCTTCTGTTTGGCAGTCCAGTTCTGAAGATTTATCTAGGTGCTTTACAGGTGATACTTCCTCATTTGGGGTTATGTCATTGTTTTGTTCCCTTTCCTCATTTTCCTTCATTTTTTTGTAATGCAAGCAGGGAATGCTACTAAGGGGAGGATCATGTTTCTGCAAATATAAAATAATACAGAAGGTTTCAGTACCTCAAGGTGACCAAAAACAAAACTCAAAAACAAAAGATGAAAGTAACTTCCATCTTGATTACATTTAGTCTAGGCTCAAGCTTCTCTTTGGTCAGCAATCTTACTCTACTCAAGACCTGAGTACATCCACTCCTATGGTTTCTTGGCACTGCGTAACACTGATACTAACCTTCGAAGTGTGTTTGCTGTTTCAGATCCAAATTATATTCTGTTCAATTACATGCAAATACTACATGCTTTCATAAAATCCACTGAGCTCTCTTGGGGTTTAAGCCCATGACATTAAATCCAATTTCTGCAGATTCCTTGGGTTCACGAATGTCACATGCTTACTTCCGTAGATGTGGACCGTAAGCCACAGCTCAGGCTAGTTTATAGCTACAAATAAATGATCTAAATATATTTCATGGTGGAATAAAACCAACATTTTGCAGCCATATACTAGAACAACGAAGGCACCAAACAAGACCACCTCATTCACTTTAACTGCCCAAACTCATTGCAAAAATGGAAAAACAAAACACTGTAAGAAAAATCATATTGTATTTTCAGAAACAGAGGAGTTTATTTTTCAAGTACCTTAATTCTAACACTGGAAAGAAGCCTGCTAAAGTAGAAAAATATTCAACTGTTTGCAGGAACATACCTAATTTTTAAATTTCAGTAAGTATTTAAGTCATTGACAGCTCTCACCCTTATGCTTCCTGTTCCCAAGAAGTAAGGTCTAGACCAGGTAACAACTCTAGATTCTCTGTGCAGAAAAACAGGAATGAATATAAGGGAAAGATTTGTCATGATCCATCCATCTGGCAAAGGTTCTGTAGGAGGGCGGCCACGACCTTTAAAGCAAAGAATCGCTTTAAACTTGGATAGACTGCTTAGAAGAACAGGAAAAAACAAAAATCGAGAGTTTTATTTTTATTGCTTTTTCTGTCTCAAAGCATAAAATGACACTGAAACAACACTAAAAAAGTTTTGTAAAAAGATTTTGGTTTCCTTTAATAAAAAGTCATATGCTTCTAACCCACATTAAATCCTGCAAAATTACAGATGCCATTATGTTTTCAACTGAAAAGCAACAGTAGCACTAATTTTTATACAGACCGACTTGTTCATTTCACCAGTGAATTTTCTCGTTAGTCGTCTTTATGTACTTATATCATCACAAGCACCACTATATTTAATGCAAAAGTCGTACTTGCTTTTAAAACAACTGAGTTTTCTTTTAAAATTTTTTGCACTTGACACTCGGGGATAAATTTGCATTGAGACACCACTAGACCCACAGACCCAAACAGCCAACAGTGAGTTAGGCTGTAAGCTAAGGCTTTCCTATTATATTTTTCAGTGTAAGCACAATACAAACCAGGATCAAGTCTATAAGCCTTTATACTTAAATAATTATCTTGGCCATCAAGAATACTACTTCTTCCAGAAAACAAGACTGAAATTAGAGTACAATAAGCCAATATGAGGAATCGCATAGCAAAGAAAATATTGCAGTAAAATGCTTATGCTCACACTCAAGTTAATAATACATGGCCTCACTCCTTTCTATTCCAGAAATCAGAGAACAGTCTCACGCCTCCCTGCATCAGAAATCAGAGACCAGGCTCATCTTAGCTAGGAGCTTCTTGGCAATCCTGTGTTAGTATAAAATTTTGGCGGGAAAAACTGTTTGGTTTCTTATTTCAGAATACAGCAAAGCTGCAAAATAGTCCTCTAGAGCAGGTTCAAATTTTAATCCTAATTGAGAGTATTTTCAGTTACATTCTTCTGGATTGGTTCACATTCTCAGCTCTTCTTTATTATTAGTTTGTAACATTTACACGATGAAATTTGATAAATGTAAGCCACTGATTTTCCTAATGATTTTTTTTAACCTAGTATTGGATGCATAAAGACTTCACATAGAGCAATTTCAACAACAGAAGTGATGTATCTAAAGTAGGAAGAAGTTCACAATGACCACGAACAGTCTTCAGCGGTTTCACAGTATTGGAGACAAAAGAACAGATCATCCTTGTTCACCTCCCCACCACTGAGGTAACATTCTTCATAATTTTTCACAAATCCACACACTAAAATACATTCTTACTACATACAACAGATGAAGATCAAAAGCACTCCCAAAAATCAACTTCACTGTTCAGGAACATGAAAAATCATATCCTATAGTAAGAAGCCTTCAAACAATTCACAAGAATTGCTATCCTAAACTTTGCTTGCTGATACACTTTTGTTCTACAGACATAAGCCACACGCACAAAAAATATAGATATTTAATGAACATTAACTTACTTTTAAGTACAGTTTTAATTTTGGTCATCATTGGCTGCACACTTGTTTCTCCATCAGACTGGTGATCGCTTTCACCACCATATTTCTCATTTTCTAGTCTCCTTGTTTTGGGTGCTCGAAGACCCTCTTCCAGCAGAGCATCCACATCATTATCAAAGTCATCCTGAAAGAGACTTCATCAGACACCATCCTTCTGGGTCTACTAACCTCCCTTTCCCCTTGCAAAGAAAAAGTATACATTTTCTCTATGTACTTCCATACAGAGAGAAACTAGAAATTTCCAATGATCCCAGTAAAAAGACTGAAAAATAGAAAATAAGTTTTCGTAAGTGAGAACTGGTATTTTTCCTGATAAAATCAGCTGCAATTGTGTAAGAAGTCTTTTAAATGTTATTTTTAAACAAGACTACAGAAGCTGCCACACAACTCAGAAGTTTGACCAACATAATTCACAAAAGTTTTCAGCCAAAGTTCTGTCTCTGAAAATTTTGCATTTTTGACCCAAGTACTGCACATTTGCAGATGAGACTGTTTTAGTGAACATCTTTACATACTTTTTTCTAGCCACTTGGAAACCTCTTACCCACCAAAAATCTGTGGATTTACTTACCTCATATGAGTAATTCAAGGTTTCTTCATCCACTTTATCTCTTTGAACGATTGCTTTAGATGTGAACCCTCCTCCTTCTTCATCTATTTCCATCAAATTGTCGGTAAAATCTTCTAGCTCATCCAGAACTGCATATTCCACTCTCTTTTCCTGATCAATATCATTTTCATCATCCTTCTTGTCATCATTTTCACCCCCTATTCCTACAGCTTTACCATTACTACCACCAAAAGGACAAACATGCAAATCCCCATTGACATTATTAATAGCAAAATCTGTATCTGCCTTATAATCCTGCTCAACTCCAGTGTACAGAACTTTCCTATCTTTGCTTTTGCAGCTTTCTGTAAAGCTAACACTAATCTTTACATCTTTAAGTAACTTAAGATCTGGGGTGAACTTTCGAACTGAAGGTGCATGACGAGCAGTTCTTGGGCTTTGGTCACTATTGTTAGGGTCTATTATAAGACGACTTTTGTAGCAGGCAGATCCCTTTGTGAGAAGCTGTGTTCTGCAGATACTGTGCGTGTCCCCAGCAGGGGTATCTGACTGTCCATCACCACCAGAGCCAACGTCCATTACCTCTGCGTCACTGGACGTTTGCAGGGGAGGTGGTGGAGGCTGTTCATTAGGCGGCAGAGGTGGGGGACAAGTATGATTCTCCACATTCATTTCTCTTGCAGGTTCTTTAGGGAGGGGTGGTACATTTTCATATTTCTCCATTTTTAAAACTACTGTTTTTAAAAAAACAATGCTTTAATAAATGTTTGTATCTATTTTCCTAACATGCATAAGTCCATCAAGATTGGTTTATCATGTTCTATTCAATATGCAACACTGATGATTCAGTTAAGCTGACTACATTGTTCTTTTCATTAATGTAGACAGCTTTCAGAATCACTGTCTCAATTATTGGAAATCACAATGCATTCAGCTTAAATAGCTGAAGACTAAGACTGCATCTTCATTGGACAAGCAGGTCTCCCTTTCTTCTTTCAACCTACAAGAAGAAGAAAAAAAAAAAATCTTTGTCACAGAAAAAACCCCAGAAATAGAATCCCAGGCAAAAAGAAAAAAATGTCACTCCTTCCAGCATAAATTTCATGTAGAAGTAAGAGTGACATTTTTACAGTGAAAAAAGCAGGGTATCTTGATACCAATTTGAATGAGGCTGAAATTAGATTTTTTTTTTTTTACTGCTTGATCTGTACACCGGCACAAGAATTTGCTAACACATAGTTACCTGGATAATTTATTGACTATCACTGCTTGGTTAGCAGGCAGAGCATTAAGCATGGCATTTGTAGGGACCAGACTAAAAACTGTGCTTTTGGGGGGGATTCTCCCATTATTTAAAATAACCTGGTATTTGAGCTGTACTTACCCACACAGCAGAAAGGATAATTAGCTGACAGTTAAAGACAATCTGCAAAACCAACAAGATTTTAACAACTATGGTCTTATAAGACACATAGCTTTTTCAAAGTTTAAGTTACTAGATATTGTTGAAATCTCATTGGAAGTTTTAAGAGGAAATTTCATAATTTACTAAAAACTCACACAAAATGACTCTCTAGATAACCAGGTATTAGACATTTAATCTTATATTCTGTACTATTATGGGACTATATGTTTGTTATGTCCGAGGAATTCGGGTCTAGATACATAGCGTTAAAGCTCAAATTAATTCTGGAAGGTATTTATAAGCCAATGGTTTAGGTAATTTAACCTGGCAAAAATATTCAATTGCTCTAGGAAATTTTACGGGGGGTAGGCAGTGTGTGTTTTGGGTTTGTTTTTTACATTAAGGGGTTTCTTTCTACCATGTCTATGATGGCTTCTTCAATTATACTTTTGGCATCTGTGCAGGACTATAAGCACCTGGGAAAAGGAAGCATAATTTCTTACCTGCTATTTTGGTTTCTCCAAGTCCCTTTGTACCACCCCAAACTGGGCTTAAATGTTCCTACCAGCTAGAAACAAAGCAGTGTTACTCTGCCCAAGACAGCCAGCTGGCTGAATCTTATGTTCAAAGTATTTCCAGGTAGCAGAGAAAGCCTACCCAAGTATTCTAGAAAGATAAGCTTCGAGTCCTGAGCATCACTGTATAACATTTGAGGGCAACTGGGCAGAACATCTGGGTTGTCACGAGGGACTTAGAGAAGCCAAATAAAATTCTCTAATGTATCTCTATGCCAGCCAAGACAAAACAAACCAACAGCAATATCCAAACACCAACTGGGGCAAGGCAAGAAGCTGGGAATCAGGAGTTATAACGGGATCAATTAAAATTCAACAGCACACAGAAACTACCTACCTGGAAGCTGGAAGAAAGCAAAATATACAATAGAGCAAACTCTTATTTTAGTGATTTGGCAATAAAGAAAGTTTTGCTGGGGCAGCAGAATAGTTCATATTTTGTGGTGTGTGGGTTTGTTTTTTTTTTTAACATACTAAAAACTGACACATTCAAGACACTGAGCTTGACATACACTGTAGAATTACTAAGGAAAAATACTCCATTTTGATAAAAGCTCTAAAATAATCCCATCTTCTTCTGATACAAACATGTTACCTTCCAGAACGAAAAACAGCTCATTCACCAGTAAGACAAGCAGTTCTATATATTTAAATCCATTCCATCCTACAAGATGTTCATAGAGTCACCTGAACAGTGATCAATTCCTTCTTCATTCAACAGGTTCTGAAACACCTAACGTTATACAGAACACCTCTAGAAGTATATTTGTCTAATAACCTTCCCCCTTCCTCATCTTCAGATTAAAAAAAAAAAAAGGTGAATGACAATTTATTAAGTTCTTCACAATAAATCATTAGTGTCTTAATTGTTAATTCTGAACAAAAGAATCAAAAGTCACAGTACAAGTTCAGTAACTCCTGGAAACTAAATGCCTAATTAATCTAATTTTTCCACCTTAGAGTCTTTAGAAGACTCTTTAAAAGAGCAAACAGAAGTAATTTACACAGAAATTGAATACTGAAATTGGTATTCTAGAATTTGAAAGAGTGCTACCTTCCCATATGATCAAGGAGCTACCTGGTCCAACTAGAAAGATTATTTTTGACAAGTCATAAGACATGATCATCAATGCAATTTCCCCATCCCTGATAAACGCCCTGCTCCTATGCTAAAGAGTGTTTTAACACCACCAATGTCAAAACACAAGAAATTAATCTTTACCTGCCTAGCTTTGGCAGCTTGCTGATACTACACCTCCGCTCTTTGCAGAAAAGATGTCTTCTTATTACATTGGAGCACTATTAACAATGAAATTCTTGTTGGCCTTGAAATAGTGAATAGCATATCAAGTCACTGCCAGGGATTGTCTACTAATCAGTACACGTACTGTGGCCAGAAAAAGTACTAGACTAAGATGAGTTTAAACTAGCTTTTGCATTTCTAGCCATAAACCTGCCACATCCCTAGGGTAAGATAACAGAGTCTGGCAGCTCTACAGTTACAGTGGGCTACAATACCTTCCTATAAGCTACAAAAAGCCAGGGAGGACTAGAGTAACACAAGTCCAATTCCCATCTACTTTCTTGCCAACTGATGTTACAATATGCCCTTTGTATCAGGGGCTGGGGAAAAAAAAAACACACAACACAACAAAACCAATAAGGATTTTCCCTTAGATATCAGGTATTTTAAAAGAAAGACAGAAGGAATGAAACCTAAAAGGACGAGTTAGATGAGCCTGTAGGTTAAAAACAGCCAAACAGACCTTAGATCAAGGGAATCCAACAACCACGTATGAAAACAGACTTAGCACACTAGGTTATGTAATATTAGAATATAACAGAGTCAGTGCCTGCCTACTGTCATCCTTAATTAACTTGCCCTGAAAGAATAGATTTTATTCTCCAGGGCTCCACCAAGTTCCATCGACAGTTTCCATAAGGGCTACTTAAAAAGGCATGGAACACCACTGACAGCTGCAACAGCCAGTACAAAACAGGGAAGGAAATCTGGATGAACTGCTGGAAATACGAATGCACAGCTCGTGTTCTGCAGATCACCAATACATAGAAATGTCACATTTTTAATTGCTTGCTCTTATTTTGAAAAAGTTTCATGTCACAAAGTAAACTCAAAGAAACAGATACATGGTGGATATCTAAATGTAATGTAGCAAACTGCAGGGGTCCCAACAAAAGCAGTGTCTTGGCTTAGTTAACTTATAGATGTTCTTTGAAGGCAGAACGAAAAAAACCCAACCACTTCTTCGTTTAGTAAGTACCACTGCCTATTCCTGAAATCAGAACGGGGCGGGGGGGAAGTACACAGAGAAAAGAGTATCTCTTTTCAAGACAGGAGAAAAACAGAATCTTAAAATTTGTAACCAGCACTATCCAAACTCAAAGAGGAACTCCCTTCACTGTATAGCATGTTGGCAGTCTTACAAGTAATTTCAATAAAGAACGTATTTTCTTCATGAATACCTGTAGCTGCTATCAGGAACAAGGAACAGCATACCACAGATTCTCTCTTCAAAAATTGCTTCTAAAAAGCAACTGGATTCCTTGTCAGAAACTGCTTACTTCCCATTCAGTGGGCCCCAAAAGGAAGAAAGAGCGGCTCAGAGCAAACTCTCCTTATTTGCTATCCAAATACAAAGTCGTCCTCATCCTCCGTCTCCAAATGGCAACTCTGCAGAGCAGAATTTATGAGGCATTGATCATGCTTAAAGATCCACTCAGCTTTAACCCTTATCAAAGTAATTACTTGTTCACAAGAATCTACGTTCTTTTTATTATACCTATACCTATTGTATCTTTTTGATACATACAGTCCTAAAAATAAGTTAATCCTATCTATTATCAACTGCTAAAAAAAACCCCAAAACAAGACGACTGAATTTATTTTATTTAAACCAGAACAGGAAGTCTCAAAAGAAATACATTCTGTAAGTTAACTACTACATACAGGAACTTGTTCTCTCCCCATTATCAGCTTCAAAATGCAAAGATTCTGAAGGAAACCACCACTTTGCGTAAGTCACCAAGGCAGTCTAAGAAAAGGCAGTCAGGGCCCAACCATAACATTATCAGTGGCAAATACAGACAAGGCTGAAGAACTTCTCTAGTTCATAAGACTTCATCCCATTTCAGAACGAGCACAGAACATAATTTTGGAAAGGCACCCTCAGAAATGGCAAAGCAATTGCTGCTTTTATAGCTTGACCAGTTTTCTGGCAGGGTTTAGATGGTTTCAGTTAATTGTGTAAAACAGGAAACCGTTTTTTAAAAAAATCTGCAAATCAGAGCCTAGGAAGAAGAAGAAAATTTCTTACTTTCACATCACAAATAGCTTCTTACTTGTAAAGAAAAATAACAGACATAAGGAACCAAATTCCCCTCTCATTCTCTAAAAAAGCAAAATAATCCTGGTAATCAAAAGGAGCTGCCCAAAAGAACTAGTGACCTAACTCCTCATCCAGAATTAAAAATAGGAACCCTTAAGTTTAGTTACCTAAACAGAAGAAAGAAGAGGTACATTCACAAAAGGAAAAGATCTATCTCCGATGTCTGTAACTCACAACCTAAGACAGTAAAGAAATTGAATGGGTTCACGCAGCAAGCCCCTCAATCCCAGTTTAGGAGGGAGTGATGCCTGGATGTCAGGGGGCCCACCCCCTCGGCAGGCAAACAGACTTCATAGATAAACCTGAAGCCTAAAGAAGAGAGGTGCAAAAGAGAGACTTCCATTTTTCCAGCCAAAGAAGGTGCAGAAAGTTAGGAGAATAAACCTTTTAGAGACCGAACAAGATAATTTAGAGAAAGATGTAGCTGTACTTCACTATTAATAGAAGGAACACGCAAAGAAGAATCCTGAGAGGGACAGACACGCCACCTTATCTTCACCGTCCCAGAACTAAAAAAAAATTCGTCATCCGCACACATGCTGGCGAAGGGCTGCCTTTTCTTCCTAACTTTGCAGACGAGGAGAGACGTGTTCTTCTCCCCTGCATAAACGCATGTGCCTTCCTTCTGCTACCCTGAACGCAATTCCACGGCGGGAGCGAGTAGGGAGGTGGCTGGGGGCGGGCGGGAAACTAAAAGCCAACCCCACCCCCCCAAAAAAAACCCCAAACAAACAAGACACCAGCTCTGAGGGAAAAGACGCTCCAGCCGGGGCGGGGGGGGGAAGCGCCTCACGGCAACAGCCGCCAGGTAGGGCAGCCCCTCGCCCGCTCG
>NW_008823913.1:2204467-2227967 GCF_000699105.1 Pygoscelis adeliae
CGCGGGACCCAGCCCGGCGCGGGCGGCACGCGTGCGGCGCGGCACGTACCAGCTGCGCCTGCCTCACCCTGGCGGGGCGATGGGGAGCTCCGTCCGTGGCGGGATTCTTGCCTCATTCGCTCTGTTGTAACGGCTGAATGGTTTTGGTCCTTTCGCTTCAGCTGCTCGTACTTTAAACTAGAAAAAAAAATAAAAAAACAGCAGAAGCAAGGGCTGGAGGGAGTCAGTGCCTTTTGTCAGACTCCACAGGACCGCTGAAGGTTTTTCCCCCTACACGTATTGCTAGCTAGCTAAAGAAGAGATGCCACTTCTTCCTACAAACGCTGCTTTACATCTTTAAGCAGCACAACTACAGCACTACCCCTTCAAAACTGATTTACTTAAAAAGGATAAATTAAAGTATGTCCATATTTCATGCCATACGTACCAAGCAGTTCACAGAATAAGCCCCAAATCTGACTGTAGTGTTTAGACACAATTCCTAAATAATTATAGAAAACATCTTAAGCAGTTTAGGTGAAGTTACTTCTAAAGGGTTAATGAACATTTGCTGTTCTTATTCACTCCAATACTTTATAATTTGCTTCCCCCCTGAAACGGAGAACTCAAGTAGCTTTTATTGATACACTTAAATTACAGGGTTGCCCCTCTTGTCCTTCATGATCATACTGATTTGAAGTCAACATCACACACAAAATATTATAATACATCAGTGGTTTAATCACCTATAATACAATAGCATTGAACGATGATAAATGCTTTTGTTTGCTTCCATATGGAATTTCAGGACATGAGAATCTCTTTCTGATATTTTGCTTATCTCATGTCTTTGAGACATGAGATACTTTCATAACATACTGTTATGAAAGATAACAGTAATATTTTAATAATATTTTGAAGACCTCTATTAGGCCTTTCATCTTTGTGTTTGACTGGACCAACATATCTAATGGCGGTAGTTTATATGGACATAATGTCGTGGTACTGTATCAACACATAATGATAAGGTTACTGAAATTGGTTTGAATCTTTGGAAGCTGCCCTCAAAAACTGAAAGCAGTTTCTAATTTTTAATTCCTCCTAACAGGCTTCTGCACTCAAGCCATTATTTTAAAGTGGTTTTTAAATTATGACTGCTTTTATTAATTTTAAACCACTTCAGAATGCATATTTAATAAATAGTCATGGTGTGCAAAACAGCCATTTACATCACACTTCAACCTGCAAAGCTGAGGAAAAAAAAATCTGTTAAGTACAGAATTTGAGTTGATGTTGGCATTTGCTGTAAACTAGCTGCGTCACATCACCTCATAAATTGCTAACATCGTGACAGGAGAGGATTGTCCCTTTCAAAGGATATATGAAAATGCAAGTATCACGACTCATTCGTATCCAATTTATGTGACTGTATAACTGAAGTATTGCACTGACAGTATTGCACACTGTAGTAATTAGGTTAAATTTTTTATATGCACATAAACCGCAACATTTCAGTTAGGATCAGGAGAGGCACATCACAGGCTTTTGTGTAGAGTTGGAAGAATTAAAATGCCTGCAGTGCTTTGAAAGTGGAAAAATAACCAGTATGTTAGTTTTTGCATTGTGCATCTGTTTTCAGAGAATCATAATACTATGACTTAAAGCAATGATGCAACAGCTGATTCTCTGAGACACTGACACTACAGGGAAATATACTTCTAACTTTTCATAAAAAAAAGAATAACAATCCAGTAGCAAAACAATGGTTTCATCAAAACAGTGTTAAAACCATGGTTAATTTTTTTAACCCAGAAGGCCTATGTGACCTCTGTGATCTGCTATGTCTGACAAGTTGCAAATTCACCTGAAAATTTTGATAACCTGGACTTCCGACAAAAGACTTGCCAAACATGCACAAAAACTTTATCTTCCATCCAGACTTTTGAAGTAGAAGTGTGCAGGTCCACCTGCATAGTGCAATCAGGATTTACAATAGTATCGTGAACTATCATTATCGGCAGCAAAAAAATCAGTTCCTAGTGACGAGATTTTTCATATGCAAGATATAGGAAGGCTGGACAGAAACAATTGCTGTCAACACAAAATACAGAAAACAAGCCTATAAGGAAAACAACGACGAGCTTCCCAATAAAGTTAACAGGCTGCATTCATCGGAATGAAGATTAGGTGGAGCCAGCGTCTTTTTCATATTCTTAGTTACAATGTCAGTAACTGCAGCACATACTGTGCTGTTCCAGTAGTGAAATCTACTGGAAGACAAATTTTGCTTAGCCCGCATTGCTTTTATTTCAGTAAAATAGGTTGTTCTGCGAGATAGGTATTTTACTTTCTCAAGATGTGAAATACAAAAATTAAATATGGCTTATCTTTCCAAAGACATTTTAAACACTAATCATCATCAAGGCATAAAATAGATGTCAGGTACGAAACAGATTTGCATGTACTTTACAATATGTGTTATTAACCTGATGGAAACACTAATGAAGCTGAGTCGCTAACTACAGCCTACAGTGTGCCAGTTTGCACTCAAAGACCTGGAACTACATTAAAAAAAAAAAAGACTTCCTTAGTAAGGTTATTAAACCATAACTTTTTAATCTAAGTGCTATTCAGGGGACAGTTTGTATACAGTATTCACATTTCAGCCACTGTGGACAGCGAGGGGGAGGCAAGCTGGTTCCAGGCTATATACAGGTTCCTGCAGCTCTGCGAAGCCCAACCTTTGAACACAGCAGCAGGGAAATGCTGCTGTGTAGACCGTTTCCCCGATACCTGATCGTACCGCACCAGAGTGGAAACGGCCAAGCCTTCTGTACTTCCAGGTAGCACTCCAAATACAGCTATGTAAATTGGAAGTCTGAGAAAGCTCTCAATCATGGAAAAAATCAAGTAAAATGCAATTAAAAAATATAACCGTCAAACCAAACTAATTAATGGGAAAATTGTTTTTGTAGGAGTAAGAAGTGGTGCAAATTGTTTAAGATTTACTAAAGTTAGTTGTATTAAGGACACAATTCATACTACATCAGCATCCAACAGGATTCTTTCCGTTGAGTTCAGCGAGATTTCTCTCACACCCCAAGGATGAATCTGAGAATAATTTATGTCGCATGGAGGCATCTAAACTAACAAAGATGACATTTCTAGTTTGGACCTGGTCTGAATACAGTCCACGTCAAACCAAGTGCCCAGCCTCCTAAGGAAACATAACGCAGACTTTATTAAAAACAAAAAAAATCCTCAGAAGGTTCATGACATCTAACTTTAGGCATCTAATTTAGCTTGCCCATAAAATGAGAAGCAGATTCTTAAGCGTTCAGAGAAGCAGTTAAGCCTCCCCATTAATTACGTTAAGAGAATTCAGATTCCTCATGTAGATACCCAAGTTACACACTTAAAGAAGGTGACATCAGCAGGGTTGGGATTTTCTCCAAGTTTTGAGATACATTGTCTCATTTGCCAGAGAATAATAAATCCATTAAAGCTTTAAATGGAGACAGCAGGTGTCATACAGCAAAACGGGCAAGAGCCTTGCCATTGCACATTGCCTAAGGCAGAATTAGAGAGGGGAGAAAAAAAGCAAACTGATACTTGCTTGCAGTGTATATTTTTGTGTCTTACTTCTTGCCGAAATCTGCTCTCCTCAACCTAACCTCTGTCAGTCATCACCTGACAGCCATGGAAAGATGTCAAAGGGACCCCGTGAGCAAGCTCAGATCAGTCCTCTAATGTCAAAAGAGGTGGTTGATTGCTGAGGAAGAGAATCAAAGCAGACACATCCTTTGGCTCAATGGTACCAGGGAATTACTAATCTTGCACTTTGGCATCCATGCAGATTTAAGGCAAACTATACTGTGCTGTCTACGGAAGCACATCTAACTTCTGATTTTTCTGTTGGAGAAACTTCAGCCAATTGGTTACTTCTTTAAGGTTTCAGATTGCTGTTAGCATTTTGTTCAATAAGGCAGGCATCTTTCTAAAGACAGTATTACGTGGGATATGATGACTAAGAGGTCAAGTAAAAAGTAACAACTCCTCCCTGTTATAGCCCACAAGTCATTTTCTGTCCCAGGTTTTCTTCCCACCTGATTTACTCTATCATTATATTCAAACATTTTACATACGGCATGTTCTTGTGATAAATGCATCTGGGCACAACACTGGAGATCTGAATTCCTGCCTGCTATATGCTTTGAGTGACCTTGCCAAGGCACTCTAACAATCAAATCCATTACCACTTTGGTGGAAAATTTACAAGGTGGATGCAGCTACAGTTTAAATATGGCACATGTGCAATGGCAATGTGTAACGGCCAAGCTTTTTCCCTCTCGTCTATCCTGGAATATGCATACTGTTCCATGCAATTCTAACCAGCAGGAGGAGAGCACTCAGCTCCACATTCAATAATCTGCCTTTGACCAACTTGGTTTAATTAACATTTTCTGGTTTGTTTGTTTGTTTTTTTTTTTTTTTAAGATATTCCAAATTTGGATGAAAAAAAGATGCTGCTTTTTAAGTAACTAGGTGACCTTCACATTAGCAACCGGACTGCACATGTCACTCCTAAGCAACATTCTCGGCAATTGCCAATTGGACCTGGGCTGGTGCTGTTGTACAGTGACTGAGGCTGCCCTTGCTTGTTCTTGAAACATAGAACAAACATGTTCCGAGGGCTGAAAATCCTGCATTCTTAAATACACGCAATTTATCTATGGGAATATTAGAGGAAAAAATTAAATAACGTCCACGTGGGACAGAATACCAGTCTTCATACTTTGCTTTCTATAGGCCCTTTCATCCAAGTAGTTCAGAACACTTTTTTAGAATAGATAATATTTATCTGCTATTTGTAAAGATAAACTTAAGCATAAAGGAAAACAAAATCCTCTGAGTCAGCCTCGCGGCTGCTTTCACATCCCACATGTCTACCATACGCTACTGTTCAGTTGTTAAACTAACTCTGCAAGTCAATCTTAGCTACTTTTCAAGAGCTACAGTAGTACTCCGTTGACAACTACTACTTTAGACATTCTGGCTTCTCCTAAACTTCTCCAGCCAGTGACTTCTGTCGAGTGGCAATTTTTCTTGTGAGTCATTATACATCATGATGTTTTAAATTCAAACCTGTGATAACAAAGCATACTTTGTTGTTCCATAGGACTGCTGTGAACTACAGCCAAGAAACTGTTGCTCCAATTCCTTAGCTTGGTCTACTATATATACTGCTGGTGGCACACAGACATGAATCAGGAGCATAATCTTTGGCTGCCAAAAACCCAGGTGTAGCTGCACTTCTATGAGCAACACCAGAAACATATCTGTACCTTTGTTTTCCCCCAACAGAGGCAAAATAAGTTATGCTTCTGAAAGCACAATTGTGCTGGTATAGCTGTTTTCTATGTAACTGCCATTCTGGGATTGCTTTGCCAGTCTAACCACATGCGTATTATACCAAGAGAGTACTCAGACTTGACTGGCACGATATATTGCTAAAGAAAACAGAAAATTTTGCAACTGCCATATTGCAAGGATACCGATACAACACACATCTATCACATGCTACATCTATAAGTAAAGCAGACCAACATAAGCAGATTTATGCAGCAAAACAATTGGTGCCGAGTACTTAATCTCCATGCTATGTGCATTTCAGACAGTTTTGCTTCAGGCTAAACCTATAACCTGTTGGAGTACACTTAGCGCATTCCTAAAGCACACCTACCAGTTCCATTCCATCTGAAAACAGCCTAGTCCCTGCGATATGAGGTTGCCCTGAATTGTGAGCCAAAGCACAGTAAATAGGGACTATCAGAAAAATTATGTAAGGGCACCACTAATCAAACTAAGGTACTAATGTGGACCCATCTGTAATTGAAAGGACAGTTAATTCCTCTCTGAATGCCAGCCATTCAAGTGAGACATGACAAATATGAGATGGATAAATGCATTTGACTAAGACCTTGGCTCTATGGTTATTTCTAGTAGCTATTCACAGCAGAGAGGAAAAAAAAAGCCTAGCTTTCTCATTCACCTTTTTCTTGGAAGAGCACATTCTTTTAATAAGAGGCAAAAGCCTCAATTATTGCATACGAATTATAATGTTGTACCACAAGAAGAGACGCTACTGGCTCCACATATTCCCCAGTTTATTATTTAATCTATCTTAATTAATGTCTGAAAAGTGATGTGGTTTCCTCCACTGAACAGAAGCAATCAATGTGTTTACACAATCCGGTAGGTTCCTGACCAAGACTGGCTCTGTGCCTGTAAGGGCTGGCATGTCCGATGAGATACCCATCGAAAACACTTCTCCGTCACCAGAGGCAAGCTTGTAAGGCACCTTACTGCGTTAGTAGGCACTGTCGTTTCTCAGAGGCCACAGAAAGAACAAGCTCATAAAATAGAGTTTCATATAACCAGCTCAGTTCCAGAACATTTTACTGAGAATATTTAAGCATATAGTGATTATCAAGAATGTGCTGAAGTCCCATTAATTCTGAGCAAGTTAAATGAGGACTAAATATGCTTCTAAGTGCTCACGTAAAGGCCAGCTTATACATTTGTTTAAATTCTTTCTTAAATTACTATTACATAATCATAATTGCAGATGCCAAGCATACAATAGCATCGTTATATTTCATATTAATTTTCATAGATAAAACTGTATTCTGCATAAGTTATTTTCATAACAATTATTTCTATGCTATTCAAAAGAATTTAAAGACATTCAAATCACATACCCATGTAACAGTCATAGCCTCAGCAGAAACTTGATAATCTGTGCGCCGGGTGGTTGTTCTGGTTTGGGGTTTTGGGTTTGTTGGGGTTGTTTGTTTGTTTGGGGGTGGGGGTTTTTTTGATCAACAGAATACAACACTGAATGCCATTTCCAGCTCAAACTCTTCAGGAGAGAGATCAGGGCTTCACATGCATTTTTACAGTGTTTTAGGAAAAATCAAGGTTTTGCCTGTTGAAACAAATATTAAAACTGTAGTATTTGCATTATTAAATAAGCAATGTGATCATTCAAGCTGATATTTAGTGAAAAAGAAAGAATATAAGATAAATCACAGAATGAGATGGCAATGAAATGCATGCTGAAAAATGTGCCATTTTAGCAAAGATATTCAGAATATGGAGGTTATTTTGTTTTACCCACCTGTTAAACCTAATGCCTCCATTGAAGTCACTATCAAGTATTCTTCAGCTTTGCAGTTCTACTTGCTGTTTATTTTACGTTTATGTTATAACCACTTTTAAAAACATACACTCTCTAGCAATACACTACAGAATTCTCTATGTACAGTGACCTTTTTGGCATGGTTGAATACAAGTTATATTAGAACAGATATTCCATTCTGATGATGAATCTGAATTCTCCACCAAATTCTTTGTAAATATATTTTTATATGTGTAAATATATATTTTAGATATAATTTATAAATCTATTATATATTTATATCTCTATATATAAAACAGTAGCTTAATCAGGCCACGCAAAACTTAATGTTTAGAATAAAGGTCTCGACAGAGTGCCAGTAAATGTCTGATGTAGCCTGGACATCTTAAAGCGACACTGTCCATCTTTGTCTACTTGTAAAATAGCCACTCCTTTTTCATTCAAGCTTTTGCAGATAATCTTCAGAACATCTTTCAACGTTACGGATTTTTCTTCATTATATTTGTCCTCTGCTAAATTAAGTATGGCCTTCTCCTCCACTTCATTTCTCCAACTTCTGATCTGTTTTTAGTTTGCATTTTTCTCCATTAATCTTTCTACTACGAAGTCATAAAAATTTAATGTGAATCAGCAGAGAAATGGCTTTTTTCTCATTCATGTTGCGTATGACTTAAATAGATTGTAATTCTTGCCTATCCTACTTAAGATAAAAGTTTACATTAATTATTATTTTTCTCCCTCATCTATGATCCTAAGGTCAGTCCTTATGTCTTCTGTTTTAAAAGATACGGTAAATTTGAGTACTTTAATCTGATACTGCTTTTTCATTCAGTTTCTAAGTTCTTGACAGAGGATGTTCCAGAGATAGTTACTTTATATACTGTCCTGGTTTTGGCTGGGATAGAGTTAATTTCCTTCCTAGTAGCTGGTACAGGGCTGTGTTTTGGATTTAGGATGAGAACAATGTTGACAACACACCGATGTTTTGGTTGTTGCTGAGCAGTGCTTACCCTGGTCAAGGACTTCTCAGCTTCCCATGCTCTACCGACTGAGCAGGCTGGAGGTGCACAAGAAGCTGGGAGGGGGCACAGCCAGGACAGCTGACCCCAACTGGCCAGAGGGACATTCCACACCATGGGACGTCATGCTCAGCACATAAACTGGGGAAAGCTGGCCGGGGGGGCCGCTGCTCGGGGACTGGCTGGGCATCGGTCGGCGGGTGGTGAGCAATTGCACTGTGCATCACTTGCTTTGTCTGTTCTTCTATTATTATTATTATTTTATTTCAATTATTAAACTGTTCTTATCTCAACCCATGAGTTTTCTCACTTTCACTCTTCCAATTCTCTCCCCCATCCCACTGTGGGGCCGGGGGGAGAGTGAGCGAGCGGCTGGCTGGTGCTCCGTTGCCGGCTGAGGTTAAACCATGACATATATTCATTTTACATATTCAACATTTTCTTCACTCTATTCACCTTAACTTACATTTCATAGCATGAGTCACTGATGGATTATGTAACTCTCAGTTTATTCTGCTGCCTTTCCAGGTGATTACAATACAGATTCTATTTTCACCAAGTCAAGACCATTTCCTAAATCCTCAGTAGCTGTCAACAAGACTTCTCTGCAGAAAGTTAATCACATGAAGAACATTAGCAATGTTCTATTACATGAATCTGAATGATATAAAACTAATTCCTAGCAGCTAATACTCCATATAAATGAGGATGCTTGCTAAGCCATAAATGTGCATTATTTAAGTTCGTCAAGCTAAATTTGAAATGTAAGATGCTTTAATTATTGCCTTATTACTGCTTAGTATTTCATCGATTCATTTTGAAATTACTTATTTCCTTATAATATGAAAAGAGTATTCCAAGTCTTATCAATATTTTGCCTTAATATTTAGTTTCGTATATTTCATCTGTAACAATAAATATCAGTTAAGCTTTGAACAGACTGAGGATCTCCAAAGGCCTAATTCATTCTCTGCTCTGTTAAGAGCATATCTAATTAAAGCTGCTGGTAACAGGGAGATGAGACAATTACATCTCCACCGCAACGTCCAGGTATGGCAGAACATTAAGGTAGCCTCAACTTCGTGTAGCAGGAGAGTCTCAGGTCTGCCCAAGATCCAGGCTTTTGGATTCTTGCCCTTCGGTAGCATTTTGTGAGGCTCTGGCTTTTCACTAAGGAAGCATTGGTTTTGCCCTTTCTTTTGCATTATCTGTACTGTACCTCCACTGTGATTATTTCCTTTTTTTTTTTTTTTGGGGGGGGGGTGGAACCTGAGCCCCCTCAAAGTACTTTTAATATGTATTTCTCATTATACTATTTTTCAACGTCCCTGGTAATTAATAACTTCTCTTGCCACAAACATTTGATGCAACCACCTAATTTCAAGACCAGTAATCCAGACCAAATTTATCTTGTTGCATAGACAAGAATTGGCAGTGACAACTTTAGAGGCTCATGAGTTAATAAAGCTTTTCTTTTTGCAGACTTAGGGAATTCCCATAGATTTCATTTGGGTTGCCACCTTAACAATGACAATACCGGTTGCTTGTCTTCTCAAAGTGACTATCAGTTGGAAAAGGTCACTGCTTGTAAAGCTAAGACTAGCTCCGAGATGGCTCCACCGTTGTACAGGCAAGAGTAAACCAGTTCCTCTTCCTTTAAGGGCTTGCTTGACACATTCCAGTATTAAGATCTGAAGGATCCACTCCAGTCTGCAAGGGAGAAAGCAGACTCCAAGAACCCTGCGGTCACGGCAGGAAGAGGGGTGCTCGAGACACTGGTTCAGACATTCAGTGTTGGAGAACCTTTGTGTTTTCTACCTGATCTTGCTGTGCTTGGAGTGGAATCCAGCCAGGGCTAATAACAGGAGGACATTTGCTTTTGGGAGGGGAGGTGGTGGGCGCATACTGGTTGTCAGAAGTTGGAGGGTATTTCGGAGAATAGACTACTGTGACACTTGGTCTGGGAACATTCCAGTCAATACATTCTTTTACTAACCTGAAAAACAAAGCAAAATGCCCCAAACCTGAGTTATTAGCTTTAAAGAAATATTTTCCAACTTCTTACCTGGATAAGACAACTATAACCGTGCAACAGCATAGAATTAAAAAAACCCAACACACACAACGCAACAAAAAACAAACAAAACCCCCAGAAAAAATACAGCACTCTTAAAAAGGAATTAAGTACCTGAAATGGACTTAACTTAAAGCTCTTCCATTTCTAATGCCTCATGAAAGATTTTACTTCATCTTACCACAAAGTTACAGACAAATTAACACATAAACATATGTGCAGAAATGCACAATCTATTAATGTTGACAAAGACTGGTCACCAGATTGACTTTATTCTGATTCTAGTTTTGAACACACATGTAAACAACAATTACGAAACAATTTTCAGAAAAAAAATTGAGTTTTTACAGACATTTTAAAATTTATTCTGCTACCATTTTCACAGAAAAAAGACAGGAAACAAAAATCTCTTGCAAATTTATGACTTTGAAAAGGTGCTATATATAAGCAAACTTAGTAAAATGCCATGCAATAGTTTCCTATATATTTTTCCTTTATAGCCTTTAAAACTGATATTTAAAACCCCCTTTTATGTTTAAAAATACTTTTATAAAAATAAAATACTTCCTTTGTTAACTTTAACTAGTTTACTTTTTTCCAGTGGATTCATTGCAAATACAATTAGCACACAGTAAATTATGTACTTCATGAATACCTGATCATTTCTACGCCAAGCACCATTTCCTGATATCTGCACTGCAGTCCTGATCCTGTTTCCACTGAAGCCAATGGCAAAGCTCTCATGAGCTTCAAAAGAAGTTAAAAAAGCTCACTTTATTAACTATTCTGACATAATAAGAAAATAACATTAGAGGTTTTGGTTCTTTACTGTTTGTTTTATTTTAATTGTCAGAAGAAACAAATCCCGGATTCAGAATTTTCATTCAAGCAAAGCAAAATACACTATCATCTGTTTTTACATCTAAGCCCTGACTTGCTTTTCTTTTGCCTATACATAAAAAATAAGAATAAATTTTCATTATTACAGAACTACTATAAAAACTAAGATTTATAAATGCTTTTAGCAAGAAACAACAAGCAAGCATTTTGCTTGCCATTTAGGTAATATCTTCAAAGATAATGTCTTGTTCAAATATACGCTGGTGATTTTTTTCTTAAGGTACAAGGAGTTTGATGCGCAAGCTCTCAGTAAGAGCAAGCCATCGAAGCGAACTTTTGTTTTTAAATATGCACTTGTCAAATTCAAATTCAAGACATCTATGGCTATTTCTTTGCATCTAAAAATAACTAACATTTTTATTCATACAAATATATAGTTCAAACAGCCATCAAAAATAAAAAAGGCCTAACCATTTCCTACAGCTCAAAAAGACAGTCTGGAAGGCTCCGAGTTTGAAACCACGTACAAGCCAACAAGACTGTATTGATCGTCTTGCAATCAAGGCGGTCAAAAAGTCATTTACACAGCACTGAACGAATAACCAGTGACTAGTCATGCAAGCAGTCCTGGTATCTAGAAGCTATTTAAATATGCAAATACAAAGGAAATATCTGACTAAATGCTGCTTTAGCATCTCCTGGCAATTAGAAGTCTGGGAATGGCCTTTCACAGTACTTCACCTCAATGGCAAGTCCAATTTACTGCTTCCTCCATTACATACAGACACAAACACATACACAAGTGAGAATGCTTGAACACGCAAGCTTGAGTACAGAAGAATAGTTGCACATCTCTAAGTAGCATGAGAAATCTTGCTACAATTAATAATCAAAGGCTTGTAAAAAGAATACATTCAGCATATATATAGAAAAAAGTAGCAGTGATCCATTACTAACTTAATATTCAGCATTCAAAAGAAGTCAAAACAGAACACCAGTAGCAGCAAAATAACAGGGGTTTAAAATATCTTGGTATTAGCTAGAATCTTCTATTACCTACACTGGCACTGAATAATTGAAAAAAGCATGCATTTAAATAGCTTTTTAATTCACAGGTGTTAGAACATATGAAGTGCATCTTAATACCCAACTTTTTCAGCAATATAAAGACTGCAGTAATGTCACCTTAAAACAAATAGCTATTTTTACTAAACATCTATGAACAGTCACTCCAGGTTTTGACATATTATACCAATAAAGAAATGAAGCCAAAATTGGACATGTATAAAACAGCTGATATATGTAAACTTCATATTCAGCTTCTGTTTGCAAACAGACACTTAATTCCTTACCTGCCTGCTGGGGAAGAAAAGAAAAACAACATTGCTGATGAGACTATCAGGAAAAAAAGATGTCACAATCCACATAATTTTATTCCGGTCAAAGATAAGCAAGTCTGCTCCCATGATGTTTTTTAGTTTCTACTGAGTAAAGCTGAACAGAGACTGAACTTAATTTCCTATCTACTCTCAAATCAAGTTTAGGAATAAGACATATTGCTGTACTATCTGTAGGAAAACAAATGTAAAGAATCTCCCCTGCTCTGCCCTCCCCAGGCAGAACATTGCACCATGGCACTGCTGAAAAGTTTAAATGTTACTAACGCAGTTAATACTACAAAGATAACATACATTCATTTAACGCACATTGGCATCAGCTATACAATCTTAAAAGAGTATGTTGAAGGGAAAGCAAAGTGTGGTAAAACCTTCAGGTAGAACAATAAAAGCAGCAAATGTTTCCCCTCCTCTGAACTGAAAATATATTTAAGAGTCTACTTATAACACCTTTTAAAGAAAACAAAACAAAACACCCAGAGAAAAGCAATGACTTCGTCTTGGGCAAAGATGGCCTTGCCCTGGAGGCAGGGTGATATTTAAAAATTTATTTCTGATTATAAGTTGCTACTAATGTAAAAACAGTTTCTTTTGGTTTTATCCAAAGGATTTGTGAGCCTGATAGGGTATGCTACCAGTTTAAAATTTTGCTCTCCTTGCTATTTTTAGCTTGTGGAGGCTGGCACAAAACATTTACTAGAGCTTAATGGCTTGTCTTCTCATTGCTTTTATTACAAACCATTCAAATGGAAAGTTGTTAAGTGTGCAGTTTGAATTCATAGGTGCTTGTTTTCCACTGGTTGACATCTGCATTGATCATGTTGCGCTCTGTGAAAGTAACCCGTCCTTCTGAATCAATGAGAATGACTGTGTTAGTCCTGAAACAACATAAGGGTAGAAGGTTAAGCCTTGTGTCCATTATATAACTTTGCAGGGTCCCATCCCTCATCCCCAAAGGTTTTAGCTCTTTTTCTTCTTGACCACATCATCACCACGCTAGCAGGGCAGAAATCATCCTGGCAAGTTCAAATGGGCATTTTCAGTCCCTTCTTCCGTCACTCCACTGCTCTGATTCCCTGTTGCACTTGCAGCAGCTGACACGCAAAGCTGCTCATTTACAGAGAGTACGATAAAAGGTTAAACTTTGTTTAGTGCCAAGTGTTCCATTCAGAAGTAGCATAAAACCGAGTTTTTCTTCACAGTCTACACATACCCTGATGGGTTATTCATATCAATAGTACCCTTTCATTCTTCCCTTTCAAATCAAATGTCCATTAAGATTTAAACATCCTTAATTATTATCAAAGGACACTGATACATGATCACAGAAAAACTTTTCTCTCTCTAGGAACCTTCCACAGAGGAAATTTGTTTTCATGAAAAGCAGATTCCATTCATGCATCTATGCCCCTGTGTCATGTCTAAGCTGTCATTTCTCTATGGAGATTGCAGTACCCTGCCAGAAAGAGATGACTGACAGAATTAGGACTTCTCCACCATCCTGATGTGGTGGCCTTCCCCAAGTCACTTCACAGTTGTTCACTCATATAGAAAAAAGGGCTTAATTTCCTCAGAAGACTATCATGAGGCCCAACTAACAAGCTCTATTCACTAAGCCATGTTGCTAAGGGAAAGATAAATGTGAGCATACAGTTACAGTAGCAGGGAAGACTTGAAATATAATGTTAATTCACCAGTAAGAGGTCAGTATTTATACTGAGTTATCCCTGTTTTCCTTTGAGGTAGCTAGACTGCAACCTGTGAAGCAAGAGGAGGAAGATGCTTCTTTATCATTTTAGGTCTTCATTATCCCATATTTAAAATATTCTTTGAATATGTTTTATAGAGATACTCAGTTTTTGCAGTGGTTTCTTTCTCAGAACACCAACTTAAAATACTTACAGAAGCAAGGGCTCTCTGCTTATCAATTTACATCTCTACAGTGGAAATGCTATGGCTGACTACGCCAGAGAGACCAATCTGACAATATTGTTGGCAGTCTTTTAGAGTAGGAATTCCCTACCAGCAGCCAACAGGGTTCACCTATAATTTTGTTCCATCGAGGATTAAATGCAAGATGCATTGCATTATTCTATTCTTCTTGCATCTTTGGTAGAACAGTCTGAGCAGAAAGTGAGAATAGCTCAGTAAAAACAGCAGCATCAGTTAGGGAAAAAGTGGAAATACATGTTCTTTGGTAAAGAGTAATAGGTTTTTAATGTATGAAAATGGCAGCTACCTATTACAATGACATGCCTAAAGAAACCTCTAACTTACTTAGCTATGCAGATGAAACTATTCTTGCTCTTGGAAAAGAAATGTGTTCTGCAGTTCCTCAGATACAGAAGACAGTTGTGTTTTTCTGCTAAAAACATGACTTCAAAGCTTTTAATGTTTTGATAAGATCAAAATTAGAGGTGGTCAGATCTGCTACTACACCGGGGACCAGGAGAACTGTATTATCTTGTTTTGGATGAACTGAAGCTATGTCACACTCCCCACCAAAGATGAACCATAATGTGTGCTTAAAACGCTCATCAGTAGCAAATCTAAGACACCAGAATACTGAGTGAGGAAATACTTTACTGAATTACACTTGATCGATATCTGAACAAGTTTAAACCAGTCACTATAGAGTTAAGACTTATAGCAGCATAATTTTGATTTGAGATATGCTTTGATCCAGTACACATCTATTTCTGACTATGAATTTTTTTACCTTGTTCCATAACCTGGGCAACGAACACATACAGCTGCATACTTGTTCAATATAGGACGTATATAATCCTTCCCTTGGTCTTCAATTGCAGGGTCTGGTAATTGACTGAAAAAAGTAGTGAATTAATAAAAAAAATTAATTCTCCAATATTAACACATTCATCCCTCTTGAATCAAGCTGTATTGACTGAGTGGTTGATAAATAACAATCACTTTTCAAAAAGTACAAACGTGTGAATTGTATTCAAAACTGAAGTATGAGGAAAACCAAAGATAAAACAGCTTGTAAGCTCTTTCCCATAGACATTCTTTCCAGGTATTGAACTTTTGTCTCACTTCAAGAAATTTTTTCATATCTTGACAAATTTTTCACTTTCCTTGTTATTCTTTGTCTGTCTGTATTTTAGTTGCAATTAAGACATTAACGATCAAGTAATTTGAGGCACATCACATAAACCAGCATTTTTTCAGTTTGACGCCAGGAGTTATTTTTGTGTCAAAGACAGACCTCTCCGCTTCCTTTGATCTCGTTTGGAATACCTTGAAAATACCTAGGACAAGCCTTAAAATAAAATTTGTGAAGATGCAGCAAGGTAAGCTTGCACCCAAATTTCCTGACATGTATTCCTATCAAAGCTTGAAAGATATTTAGAAACATAATCATAAAGCATATCAAGCTTCATTTATTGTAATTAAATAAGTAGCATCTCTTCTGTGGGATGCTGATAAGGTCAAAGGTTACTGCAGCAACCCTACATCCCTGGCTTTCCATTCACATCACCAGAACATATTCTCAAATGCTAGCCATAAGTGCAGCTTCCTATTTCAATAATTAAAGATTCCAATTTTATTTATCAAAGTCCAATTTAACTACTATAGCATGTTCTTGTGTTTGATTTTTAAGCTTCCTCCATCTTCAAGAAATAATCACATTTCTGCCTCCTAACACAGACCCAGTTGTACCTATAACAATAATAATTCAGCAGCCCATCAGCTGTACAGTGAATGCTGGGGAAGAGGGCAGAACAAAACAGACTGATCAATTCAAGCCCGTTTTCAGAGCTCATCCTGATCTGTAGAGGAGACTGTGCAATTTGTTATACTGAAACTGACCTTTACATCTAACTGGGATCATTTTTCTTTGTTGTTGTGGTGAAGAGGACCCGTGGGTATTTCAGGGAGAAGAATAGGTGCAATTCTAGTATGAATAGAGCAACTAAGCTCTTCTCACTCCTGTATTGGGCACATGGCTGGAGCATACCACGATATAAAAGAGAAGGCACGTAGCAGGGCACTTCAGCCCGTGAGAACTGCCAGCTTCTATCTCATACTCCACCACCAACCATTGTACCTACTTAATTCCTGTTACACACACAAAGTGATCATAAAGATATTTTAAGAAAGTTCAAAGCTAGTGCATATCCATGTGTTCATATTTATTATGAAAAGAAAGATCGTTTCATCTTGAAGTGTGCTTTGGAAAGATTACAGTCTTAGTTTTAAATATTGTCTTTTGTAAGTAAATATTTCCATTTTATAGTCAGATAATTTCAGATGAGATCACACTGAATTACTGAACATTAAGGGAAGATCATTTGGACTGTATTGTATCTTATACCTTTGTATTTTTACTAGTAAAAGGTAAAGTATACCAATTTTTTGAAAAATCACTTGATCTGGTATCAGATGAAAAAACTAACTAAGATGGCTTAGCAGACTTCCCAATTACTACTTATTGCTCAGATGTCTGAGTTCTTAATGTAAACATTTATTTTGAACCACTGAAAAATGCCATAAACATGAATGTTGGCATTAAAATTGACTGATAAAGTTAGAAAACTGCATCTATATACCAGAAACAGCTTTGCTTCAGCACAAATCATCCCCTAGACAGGTAAAAGTCAGGCTAAACATGGAAGTTACTGGACGATGAGCAATGATATGAATTTAGACCACAGCACCTCCTTTACCCCGCTCCATGTCTGGACTTTTAGATGGTATCACTTTCCTTAACTTCTAAACACCTAGCTTATGGGCTGAGGTTCACTGTGTAGCCAGTTGTGAGTGCAGGAACCTTACTTAGATACTCAAACTCACCTCTTGGGAACTTCCTTGACCAGAGGCCTACAGCTGAACTGTGCAAATACTCCCTTATCTCCTTCCCCCATTTAGCCTAAAATAAGTGCACTTTTGAGGAAGGCAGCTGGTTCTACTTTGAAAATAGCTCACCTCTCCACCCTCTGTGTCTACTCTGGGTAGCAATACAGAATAGCTAGCAGCTACTAACACAAACCTGCTCATGTAAACAAGTGCTTACTCCGTGTGCAGTAAGAAACTGAACCTTACCCTACAGCGAGCCTCCACAAAGCTTACAGCAAGCAACCTACACATCCCTTGTCTTGCACTCATTACCCCTTACTAAGAGAAGCGCAATCTTTAAAAGAGTACAGAGAAATCAGTGTACAGTCTATGAGTATTAAGACTGCAGTAATAATGTTTACTGTGTCTGCTGCTTAAAAATCAATATTGTTGAAAGTCAGTCCCTGTGGAAAGAACACTACTTTTGCCCTTCATTACTCAATATAAGTCATTAGTCAATTAATATAAGGTAAAAGTTTCCTTTCTGTCAAAATAGTTTCTACGTGCAATTTTTAAACTGGTCATATCGCGTTTTGAGGAAACTCTGGCTATCATGTTCTTACGGCTCTTGATTATTCATCACTGTAAGAAGCTCCTCCACCAAGTCTTCTTTGGTAAGGTCTTGACTTCTTTTGACCACTTCCGTGAAAAGCTGCTTCCCATATTGAAGTTTCTTCCATGGTGTATCCAACAAAGAATTACTCAATCCATATATTCCTATACATACAAAAAATCAAAGCCCAAACAACTTATTAAGCTCTGGAGCAAAGAAAATGAACTTACGTACTATGCAAAAAATAACTTCATAATTATCTTATCCCGCATTATCTTCTGTCTGAGGGACAGAAGCAAATGCTATCAGCAAATTCATCACGGATCTCTCATGATAATTTGCTTATTCATCCTATTGCCAGCTTTCATTTTGCTTCAAAAATGAAAGCCGGGTCCTGCACTTCGGCCACAACAACCCCATGCAGCGCTACAGGCTTGGGGAAGAGTGGCTGGAAAGCTGCCTGGCGGAAAAGGACCTGGGGGTGCTGGTCGACAGCCGGCTGAACATGAGCCGGCAGTGTGCCCAGGCGGCCAAGAAGGCCAATGGCATCCTGGCCTGTATCAGAAATAGTGTGGCCAGCAGGAGTAGGGAAGTGATCGTGCCCCTGTACTCGGCACTGGTGAGGCCACACCTCGAACACTGTGTTCAGATTTGGGCCCCTCACTACAAGAAGGACATCGAGGTGCTGGAGCGTGTCCAGAGAAGGGCAACGAGGCTGGTGAAGGGTCTGGAGAACAAGTCTGATGAGGAGCGGCTGAGGGAGCTGGGGTTGTTTAGCCTGGAGAAAAGGAGGCTGAGGGGAGACCTCATCGCTCTCTACAACTACCTGAAAGGAGGCTGTAGCGAGGTGGGTGTCGGTCTCTTCTCCCAAGTAACTGGCGAAAGGACGAGAGGAAACGGCCTCAAGTTGGGCCAGGGGAGGTTTAGGTTGGACATGAGGAAAAATTTCTTCACTGAAAGAGTGGTTAAACATTGGAACAGGCTCTCCAGGGAAGTGTCACCATTCCTGGAAGTATTTAAAAGACGGGTAGATGAGGTGCTTAGGGACATGGTTTAGTGGACATGGTGGTGTTGGGTTGATGGTTGGACTCGATCTTGGAGGTCTTTTCCAACCTTAATGATTCTATGAAAAGTCTAAGAGCCATTTCCAAGAATTTATGCTGTAATTGCTACAGTAACTATTTGCCTACTGGCAGCAACATTTTGACCATTAACCTAAACAGGCAAAATAAGCCACTGTCATTAACTCTTATCAACCAGCTACGCTGCTCAGAGCCTTCTGTGTGTCCTTGTCCATTTAGATTGGCCTTTTGGTGATGAATTCTGGAGTATTGTTCTATGTAGCTGGCTAGATTTTAAACATTTTAAATCAATCCACCTGATAAGACAGATAAAAGTGGTGTGTTTTGGGTTTTTTTTTTGTTGTTTTGTTAAGCCTACTCTATCCCTAGAGGAGCATAATCACACTACGCCCTTAGCACTGCTGAGTAAGGAGAGTTAGGGTGAAGTCCATGAACCTTTGAAAATTCCATTCCTCAAGACAGACTTCTGTCCTTCAGTCATAGTTACCTAAGGAGCATCCCACTAATTGCAGTGCAGGTGGGTACACTGACACAGAGAGAAGCTTTTAATGAACTATTGATTCTTTACTGAAGTTTATTAGTAAATACTTAAGTGAATTTAAGGACATTTAATTTTCTTTTTTTTTCTTTTTTAAAGAATGCAAACAAGAAGTTACTGAAGACAATGCTTAAATAGCTAAATTACTAGAGCAATACAGCTACATTCCGACTTCTTTAAAATAACAGAGAGTAATATTCAGACCTTTCTGAAGAAAACCTACCAGGATTTAGGAAAACAGGTTCTGGTTCTCCTTTGTTTCCATAGTAGCAAATTACATCTCCTTTGGTGGTACTGAGAAATATAAATAAGAATTCCTCCTTGAAAAAACATCAGCTTCTGTATTTGATTACGCTCTAATTTCATGCAATCTTTAAACACAGCAAGATATTTCCCCCACTGTTACTACTATGATACCACAGCCCAGAGATTAATTGATGAGTTCTGTTACTCTCCTCCTCTCAAAATACTGTATTAGCTGTACCACTGTCAAATAACACCATTATTTTTAAACATAACCGTAATAAAATTCAGTAAAAACCCAGAACTGCTGCACAGAAAGTAGCCAGGCTTAATGACAAAAATCTGTATGGTTTTGAGTAACTGGAGATTTAGTAACCTGGGGGACAGGGGCACGTTAAAACAAAAGGACAGTCCATCATAGCAGGTAACATTTTCCCATCATCTCTTCTGAATCGCTGCTGCATTCTAAGAGGCTGACTACTGTGGGCCATTTTATCTGGCAGAAGTAAATTTTTAGGCCCACTTATGGCAATGCCGTAGGGCATAGGTAGGTCCTTTAAGTGACAGATAAGCATTTTCATAGGCTGTTTTCAGATGATTGTAGTTACTGTTTGTAAGCTGTCTCTCTAATTGTAGGTACTAGCTTCAGCACTTGCTCTCTCTTGTGCACAGTTTAGCACGGGGGATCTCACATAACGCTCAAAGACAGCTTCCAACATTGCAAATAACTCTCACTTGGCAGAGATGATATCAGCATATCTGAATAGCACAGATTTTTAAGTAGTCATACTGATATTGACAACACAAATACCAAATCAACTGATAAGAAAAAAAAAAAAATCAAGAAAGTCATCAACAAGCCTTGTGTGTCTTGTGGTAAGTGGAGGGTGGGGAATGGATTGCCAATAGATGGTTCACTTTTAACATCCCTCAATCCCGTCAGCTGACATGAAATAGCAATTCCTCAGATTGCTACCAGTTGGTGGGGTTTGGGTTTTTTGTTCATTTGTTTTAATTTGCCAGGACACAGCCATGAGATCATATAATTCTGTATTTCACTCTAGTGATTTACTTGTTCACAGTGGAAGAGAGTATTATTCCAGTTACCAACAAATACATTCTGACTAGTTCAGCTTTTAATTTGTCCCCCAAGCTCTAGCTCCTTAGACAGCTGATAGACTTTTTGAATTAAAAACAAACACGCACAAAACTTGCAATTAAGATTGAATTTGGGTTGAGTAGCATAAAACATAATACAGTAGAGAAGCCATTTCCAGCTCCTCATTTTTTCCTAAGATAAAAAGACATATCTGTGCCTTGATGCAAATAAGAGTATATAGAATGCAATCTCATTAATGATGTACTGGCAGTTTAATTGCTCTGCTTATAGAAGTTAGCATCCGCTACTCAAACCTTAATAACAAGCAAAACAGTCTTGATTTAGCTGTTTACATTCTTAAAAAGCCATTCTGAAAGATGTTCTACAGCATCCTTCGCAAGACAGCCAAATGAAGAGGGAAATATTAACTTATTAATTACACAAGTCAGAAGATGCTAGAGGAAGAATACAAAAAAACACATAAAGCAAAAATAAAACTACCTTTCCTCCTCTGTGCACTACTCTTCCTCCTCCCAAACTGTAAATTTACAATATATCTACTGTTAAAAGAAATGTGGCATTTTCTGAACTTTCCTCTAGTGGCTTAAAAGACATTTATTTTCCTTATCTTTGTTTTTCTTTTCAACATTAAGATCCTCGTTCAAATTTACCTTATGCTGATCTCAAGCCTCCTTACTGACCACCCCAGCTCTCCACAGACAACGGCCCACATCAGAATCGTGACAACTAGCATGGCTTTAGTTTCAGCAGGGCACTGAATATCAATCACTCCTTTCCTGTTCTGGCCCTAATTCTTATACACTGAAGATTTTTACTAGTCTCTGCTAGAGTTCTCATGTGAATGTATTACCTGTGATTCAGTAAAAATGTTCTTACCCATCAATGAAAAAAAAAAGTACATTAGTGAAAAGGCCATTTGTTTGTTTACCCCATTTGGAGTATTTGCATTGGGAATACTTAGATAGTCCATAACAAAGGCAGCTGAAACAAAGTAGAAAGAAGACAAGATATGAATAGAATTTTCTTTGCTTAATTTCTTGAGATGCAAATTTCCGTTCTACTACCACAGATTAACTTGTGTATGTGACCCATTTATGGAATCTGTTAAAAGAATTTTATTTTCTTAAATCAGAGACAAAAGGGGAGTTTAAAGTATTATTTTTAAACACACTAAGGCAGAGAACTATAGCATTTTCAATGAATACAAGAAAGTGCTGCTGAAAAGTACCAGTGGAAGAAAAAAAAAGTTCTGTTAGAAGGGAAGTTCAGGTTGTTGCTATTTCTTGAGACTCCTTCAGGTACAAACAAGTTCCAAATTAAAAGTTACACAGAAAAAAAGGTATAGTTTGTTCATGAGCAGGTAAACACAGCAATCAAAACAGAATAATGTTGACAACACACCGATGGTTTAGTTGTTGCTGAGCAGTGCTTACCCTGGTCAAGGACTTCTCAGCTTCCCATGCTCTACCGACTGGGAAGGCTGGAGGTGCACAAGAAGCTGGGAGGGGACACGGCCAGGACAGCTGACCCCAACTGGCCAGAGGGACATTCCACACCATGGGACATCATGCTCAGCACATAAACTGGGGAAAGCTGGCCGGGGGGGCCGCTGCTCGGGGACTGGCTGGGCATTGGTCTGCAGGTGGTGAGCAATTGCATTGTGCATCACTTGCTTTGTCTGTTCTTATTATTACATTATTATTGTTGTTATTATTTTATTTCAATTATTAAACTGTTCATTCTTATCTCAACCCATGAGTTTTTCCTCACTTCTACTCTTCCAATTCTCTCCCCCATCCCACCGGGGGCAGGGGGGGAAGGAGTGAGCAAGCAGCTGTGTGGTACTCAGTTGCCAACTGAGGTTAAACCACAACAACCAGACACACATTTTCTTTGTTGAATAAGCTTAAGTATTAGAAATAAATTATTGGAAGAGTGTGAAAAATCTCTAATGAAATATTCACCTATGATACTGGTTCAGCAAAGTTTTTTGCCAGTATACTACGCAGAAATATTTGTACAAGAACAATGAGCAAAACGTATATTTCCTGAAACTATTTTTATAGTCACGCCTTATACAATGAGAAGTCTTTGACTCTTTTTCCTATTACTAGCTCCTTCAGTTAGACTACCAAGATATTTTGCTTTTAAGCTAGATGGACGCTAATACAAATTTTCTAAAATTTCAAATATAAGACTCCGATACATTCTTCCCTTAGCTGGATTCTGCCAGGTCTTCAAGGAGACAGGAAAAATCTCAGATAGCCAGAGAAGTTGAGCCATACTTTATTTGGCTGCAAATACTAAGCTACATATCTGAGATGCCTGGGACCTTACAGGAGTAAAAAAGGAACAGAGTTCAAAGGATCAACAGACCTTCTATGAGGAGATCTGGGTGTATGAGTTCAGTTGTTCAAAAACTGAAACCTTTGAAAACAGAAAGATGTTAATAATCTTGGTCAAAGCATGTTATGGCCCTTGCAAAGCCTTACATACACAAAACCTAGACCCAGGCTGAAAACTGAATGGAAGTTACACTTAATGTTCTCAAGTCCTTGTTTATTAATGTTTGGTTAGGACCAGCTGGCCAGTTTAGC